>NC_086202.1:34283963-34583963 GCF_035770615.1 Melospiza melodia melodia | reverse complement strand
TTTACATTCAGCACAGGAATGCATGGCCCATCTTTTCCAGTAAAAAGTGGAATTTTCTTTAACCTGGCTTGGGTTTCCAGTTTAGGTGTCAGCTAATGGAAAGGATGTTGTGTTGTGCGTTGTCTAAGAAAAGAAAGAAAAAAATAAGAGCACTGGGTACATACAGACAAAAATCATAAATTATTTCAGAAATGCTAATCAGATATAGTGCTGCTGGTGTCCACTGCCTGCTGCATCCCTTGTAAGATCCATGTGCAGTTCCCTGTCCTGGCACATCTGGGCTGTCTTCTGCCCAGTCTGCACAGCTGCAGGGCTGGGAAATGCAGAGCTCCTCAGCAGCAAATGGCTTCATGGCTTTAAAGGGAATCTCCTCCTGCTGGGATTGCTGGGCCACACACAGGAGTCAGTGCTTATGGATGGCATAAACAGTTTTGACTCACACACTGCTTTAAATGTCAGTTCTTCCCAGTCTAGGGATTAAATTACATTGCAAGTGTCACACATGATTATGCTTTTAATTGTTCACAGAATTACTCTTCTCATTCAGAAAGACAGAACCTTCCAGAATTATTTGATAGCTCTGGTTTAGTGGCTCATTGGAAACTTAAGCACATAACAGTATTTTTTCTGGAACATTAAAATCTTTGCTAAGGGTTTTTTTTTTCTTAGAGCAAGAAAAAGTGATGTGTATTCCTTCCTTGCCATTTGGTGCTTACTATCTAATATCAATTATATTCCCAGAGAAGTGGAATGAACATTATGCTGTAAAGATGGAAGGACTGAATTACTGGAGCCAAAACTGGGGAGCACAGTGAGGTGTGACAGATCATGGACACCCTATTGCAATGTGCCTCCTGCCACGGGGCTCACTGGAGCAGGAGCAAGGCAGGCCTGGAATGGATGGGGACTGCAGCTCCCAGAGCACAGCGTGCTCCCCCAGGCTGTGCTGGTGCTGGTGCTGGGGCTGTGCTGCCCCTTGGCCAGGCCTGCCTGTGCTTCCCTTCTCTGCTGCTCACTGTAAGGTCCATCCATGGCCCAGCTCAAATTTCTCAGTTGCCATTGTCACTGTGGAACCCTTTATCTGGAATGATGGATCTTTTGAGTGTGGTGCAGAAAAGCAGTGAGGTACATCACAAACGTGTTCAGAATGGCACTGGGCTTCAGAACCTGATGGGAATGAGATGTGTTAGGCTGTGATGTGAGTTCTGCTGGCACAGAGTGGGGTGGCAGGGCTGGGGTCTGTGTCGTTCTGTGCTTTGGGTCCGATCTGGTCCTCTTGTCATGCATGTCCTTGCTGATAAAGCAGTGTGACAGTGGACAGGCTTTGGGATTAATTGGTTCTTTATTGCTTCCCTGAGTTCTTTTGGTTTCTGTTCTTAGAATTCCTTAGTATTCCATGAGCATGTTTGAGTTCAGGTTCTGCTTTGAATGACACCTTCATCCATTTCTAAAATTACCATTGCTTGCCAGCTTGAATCACTTGTTTCCTTGAAAGTGTGCTCAGGGCTGGAATGCAGTTGATAAAGGGAGGTGGACATAAGCAGACATAGTGACAACAGGGGAACTGACTCACAAAAAAAGAGACCTTGGGAAAAAATTCTTCAGAGAATTGGAAAAAAAAATAATCCTGCACTGAGCCTGGCAAGTTGAAGATGGTATCTGTGAGTGCTTTTCATCTGAAAAGATTCTGTGGAGGTTTATAAAACTGATGCTGCCTAATTTCCTGAGAAACCCTGTCAGTTACAGCCTGATCTTAAAATAGAGACAGAGGAGTCCCTTCATTGTATTATCAACAAAATCAGTGTATATGAGTACTGAAGGGAAGTGTGTTGCAGCAGAGCAGTGCTGTGCATCCTCTAGCACATAGATTGGGTTGAAATTGCTGTTTTACTGCACCATTCCTCCAGTGCAGCCTAGCAAACAGCAACAGGGGCCTCCAAGGTAATTGCTATAACAGGTACTTCAATTATTAGGAAAGTGGAGCAGTAATATTAATTTAAAATTAGTTTATTACTCTGGCTGCCTTGTGATCCTGGTCTTCATGAAGTAGTCATCATAGAATTACAGGAAATAGAAGAAAACCAGATTATTTAGCAAGTTGAACATAATTCCTTTCAAAAGTAGAAGCCTTCCTTCTTGCTGAACGTGGTGCAGCATGAAATAGCACATGAGAAATGATGATATGGGCCAGTGTGATTCATACCTCTGCCTGCCCTTTGCCTCCTCTGTGGTCAGTGTGTGGTTTGTGCACGGAGGGGACCAGATCAGATCAGCAGGTGTCAGCTGTGTGTTGGTTGCTGATGCCTCCTCAGAATGGGAACTGGACCCTTCTGCCCTGGTGAGGAGCAGTGTGGCATCCCAGCTGGGCAGGGCATGGCACACAGAGAGGCCGTGCCAGGCACACTCTGGGATGCTGTGGGTGTGGGAAAGCTGCACTCCACATGCATAAAGAAACGAGCATGAGACTTCTGGAACATCCAGCAAAAGAACAGACACAAAGAACTGTGTGGTGTTCTAGTGAGGGAGTGGTGAGTGCAGCACACAAAGGCAGAGCCTCTGGAGTACCTGGGTTGTGTGTTAGAATTGATGTGAGGTCACACCGTGCCCTGGATGTGTGGGAGTGTGCAGCTCAGTCTGGCTTCAATAAAACATCTGCTTGTCACCTTGGTGAGCGGAGCCAGAAGCAGAACTTCCCCAGGTTTTAAGCACAGCAGCATCAGTGGAATTAATTTACCAATGCTGGGGTTTGCAGCCAATCACTTGCTGCTGAAATGGAGCCAGTCCCCCAGAGAGATAAAGTCTGGAATTGTGTATGCCTAAACTTTGGCTTTTCTTGGAGGTTCCATTCCATTAATACAGCCTAAACCTTGCATCTTCCAGCTTCCTCCATCTCAGGCTGGGCTGCTTGGTTTGCTCATGCAGTTTATGGGAAACTCACAGGTCAGAAATGAGGTGACTCACCCTGGTTGTCCTTTAACTGCAGAAAGGGAGTTATTTTTTCCTGAATGAAAAGATCATCCTGTCTGATAGGGTTGCTGCTGTATTGTTGGTCTTGTTTCCATGTTTGGGTTATTATATAGTGTATTAAATTGCTCCATGCATTTGTGGAACATACTGAATTTATAACTCGCAGGACTATTTTCTCCCTCTAAAATTCTCACATTTCTCACCTGGTAGGGTAAAACTAAGATGAAATTTTAGGTTGTGTTTAGTTCATTAGTAAAAAGCTCCTTTTTGTCCTGCTATTTTTCTTGCAGAAAGCTCAGCAGGAAATGCTGCCTGGAGCCTGGCTCTGGAGATGGCAGGGTTCAGTCCTGCTCAGGCAGTGGGATTGCCAGAGAGCTCAGGGCTTTGGCAGGCAGCCTCTACCTGGCAGGGCTTGGCTGGGGCTGTGATACATTTCTGCTCCTTTTTTGTTTAATCTTGGCTGTGTTGGTGAGCTCTGAGATTTATCTACTGCCTGGGCAGAAAAAGAAAAGAAAAAGAAAAAAGGTTGAGCAGCATTAATTGCTAAAAACTACCATCCTCCACAAAGAGAAGGCAAGAGGAAGGATTGAAATTCCTGTCAGGGACCATTCAGCAGCCACACAAGCAGCTTACCACACAGATGTGGCACAGCTTTCTTTGAGGGCTCGTGGTGCTGCATCACAGGCATAGCTGTGCGTTGTCCTGCCTCACACTGTGGTGTTTCTTTTTATCCTCTTCATTTCTTTTCCTTCCCCTCCTTTTTTCATTTATTTTCTGTTTTCTCTCCTTTTACCTTACAGTTTGTCTTGTGCTGTTTATATGCAGATTCTCTTCTCATGCCTCATGCTAAGGTAGTGTAAGAATTGTCTTTTGTGAAGCCCTGGCCTCCCCACAGGGTGCCAGTCTTTTTGGAAAAGGGTAACTAATGCATAAATTCTGATTTTTATCTGACCTAAGATAAATGCAGCAATCAAATATGTACCCTAAAGATACTGACCTAACTCTATCAGTACTGTCTCCTGTGCAGCTCAGGATTAACTTCAAATAATTCCCAGTGTTCATTTGTCTGACCTGTCCTCAGAAATATCCCCAGCTGGCAACTGGAGGGTTCCTTCAAGCAGTCAGTGCCAGTCCATTCCCTTTAGGAAGTTCATCCTTGAATCCACTCCATGCATCTCCTCCTGGCACCTTAAAGCACTTCATGTCCCTCAGGATGGGTGATCTCCTTCTGCTTGTTTCCTGTACCCCTGAAGTTTGGGTTTGTTTTGGTTTTTTTGCACATCATGCTGATGCTTGTTGGGTCCTTGCTCTGGGAAGGGCAGCGCCCAGCACTTGGTACAGAACCTGCAGTGGGGGCTCAGGGCTCAGCTGGAGGGGGGAAATGTTTCATGAGGTTTGCTGTCTTTGTGCCTGCAGCTCCTTACAAAAGTCTGGTTGCCCTTGTTCTCAGGAATGTGATGCTGCTGCATCCTCTCCAGCCTCTGCTCCCCTGTAATTCTTAGTGCTTTTCTAGCAAGTATGTATCATGTGTGTGGTTTTCTCTTTGCATTTAAATAAAACCTGCCCATATTCTGTTCAGTTGTTGTACATCTTTTAAAATCTATTGCCATGAGATAAAAATATTTCTATCAGTACCATTTACTGATTGAATTTATGCTTATGGTTAATTTTTGTTTAGGTTTATTGGTTCTTGCTGTTCACTTACTGTTCAAGTCAGATAATACTGGAGATGTCTGACAGACTAATTTCAGCCCATGCAACCAAGCAAGGTTTTACTGAGTTACAGTTGGTTGCAGTAATTCAGCTTTGTAAGTACCATAGTTAAAAATGAGAGAATTGGGGGTTTGTGTCCCAAAATGAACAGTGAGAACCTCCAAAATTCCCTAGCTGTTCAAGCAAGTGCACTCTGATTTATTGCAGTGCAATGGCCAGAGCATTAGGAATTGTGACCTGTGACAAAACCACCAGATGTGTTAGTCCTAATTAGCCCAGGGAGCAGAGAACCAAAGGGGGGAGCAGAGAAAATGGGATAACTGTTTTCACTGATGTAAAATGTCATACAGGACTGGAGAAAAGCTCTGTTATGTATTCATAATGGATAGAAACAGAATAAACTCTGACTACAAGGGAAGATCAGCTTGGACATGATGAAAACCAAATTTCATACATAAGATCTTGGTCAATTTTCATGTATATTAAGGCTCTTGTGTTTGACTTGGTGCCAGTTTTATCTCTGTCAGTCTGTGAGCAGATGACAGAGCTGTGTTGAGTCTCTCCTGTTTCACTGGCCAGAAGAGGCTGTCAAAGCTGCATATTGTGAAAAATGTGCAAAGTACTGATCTGAATAACTTTCTCATTTGATGCCTTAGAGGGAAGGATTCTGTACTGCCTTTCACAGAACTTGTTCACAAAACCTTCCCAGATGGAAGAAGTCATTTCATATACAAACAGGAATTTTAGCATCTACAAAAATTCTGGGAAAATCGTGTAATAACTAATTTGTTCAGAAGCTAGAGCCAAACCAGTGTTCTTTGAGGGGCACCTGTGTGTTTAATTCTGCTTTGCTTGGAGAGCCTGCTTGGTAATGAAGGCTCTGAGCCTCCCAAAGCTGAATGAAATGAGTGATTTGGGACATGTGAAGGCTGGTTTGCACAGTGATGGGTTCCTTAATTCCATGTCAGCTGGCACTGAGCATTCACCTGGACATCAGTGGGTGCTGAATGGCTGGGGTGGTCCATGTGTGTTCTGGGCATCTGAAGCCTCTTGATAATGAAAAGCAGGAATGAAAGGGATGGATACAGGATTCATGGCTGGGGTGGTTTTATTTCCCTTGTCTGAGTGTCTGGGTGGAATAGCTCCTACAGCAGAAATTTGTGCTTAACAATTGTCACGTTCTGGGTGGGAATGTGTGGGAAGGATGGCAGCAGTGGTCCCTGCACTGTGAGAAGCAGGCTGTGCATTACAGGGTGCATTTCTCTGTGAGGTTTGTGGTGGGCAGGCTTGCTCTGTGTGTCTTTTCTAAAGGTGATGTGTTTTACTTGAGCTCAGAGGGTCGTTGGCACTGAAGAGGATTGAGCAGATGTTGAGGTTGTAGTTGGTAATTTCATCTATTCCAGCTTGAGAAATGCACTTTTCATTGGCAACCTTTTGCTGAGGAATATATTAATCTATCCAAGGGAATTTTTTAGTGTGATCATGTAACAGAAACAGATTGAATTGGCATGTTAGAAATCTTTGCTGAGAGGGGCCACCATTGCTCAGGCTTTATTCAACCAATAAACCTACATTTTTTGTGGATTTCTGAATTGTCTTTTTTTGTCTCTTGTTTCTTGTCCTTTCTGAGCCCTGAAATGTTTTTAACACAGTCAAAATGAGATATTCACTGCACTTTTTTTACCTTTAATATATTGATGTATTCCTAAAGCAGTTTCTTTCCTGTATTTCATCTGCCTGGAAACAAAGGTTTTGTTTTGGCTTTGGTATATACTCTCCTCCACAAAAATTGAAGGCTTCTGGAGAGGAAAGGGAGATTCTGCAGGAAGGCAGACTCCCCTACCTGGTTTAAAGTATAATTTGAGCACTCTGGTTCTCAGAAGCGGATTTCTCTTGCCACACCTCACTCCATGCCAGGATGCTGTGTGAGCACTGTTGGCTCCTGCCCAGGGTTCTCTGGGACAGTGACAGTCAGGCTGTGACCCTGCAGGGACTGATGGCAGGGTCAGCAGCCTGCACTTTGTTCCTCTGGCCTGAATTAAAAATGGAACCATTATGAATTTTCACAGAGCAAAATGCAGGCACCTCTCTGGTTGCCTTTGAGGTTAGCCAGGCTGACAGTAAAGATGTTTTTGTTTATCTTTCATACACACAGTTGAGAGAGAGGAAGCAAGGTCTAATCTCTTCTCATTTTCAAAGGTTGAGGTGACGTTTAGAAATCTGTTTCAAACACAGTTAGGAACTGCTCATATATAAAGCCATATATGATTTGCTTTACGAAGATTACTAGCAAAAAACCAATGGCTTAATTTGTTGCAGACACGTTCTATGAAAATTCCTTTCCTTAGGATTTTTTCTCCTGAGAAGCTGAGAGGCCTCAGGAACAGAATGTAAACACTGATTATCTGCTGCTGTGGAATGCAACAGGTGCATCTGTGATTGGTCTTATGTGGTTGTTTCTAATTAATGGCCAATCACAGCCCAGCTGTCCAGACTGTCTCGGTCAGCCACAAGCCTTTGTTACCATTCTTTTTCTGTTCTTAGCCAGCCTTCTGATGAAATCCTTTCTTCTCTTCTTTTAGTATAGTTTTAGTACAATATATATCATAAAATAATAAATCAGCCTTCTGAAACATGGAGCCAACATTCTCGTCTCTTCCCTCATCCTGGGACCCCTGCAAGCACCACCACAATAATTCATTTTTCACAATCCATTTTTAAACAGCTTAGCAAGTATTTCCATTATAAATGAAATGTCTTAATTAGCTTCCCACTAGATGGAGCAAATGTATGTCAACCCAGCAGAGGAAATGGGGAATACATTTTAGATAGCTGAAGAACAAATCACTTTACCGTTCTGTTCTTGTTAATTATTAGTTTTCTGAGTTTAAAATGGAGGCTTCTAAGCCATATGGTGATTTCTCCTACTTCATAAACATAAGCAAGGCTGTGCTTTGTGTGAAGCTGTGTGTCAGTTGTCATGGTTCTGATGGGATCAAGGCAGGGGCTGGGGTTACAGCAGAGTTGTGTGATTGTAACACCTATGTTTGACCTTATTTTATTCGTAGGGATTTGAAAGTCTTCTTTAAAAGTTATACCCAAAAAAGAGCTTCCTTGAAATAAAATAACTGAAAAAAAGTAAAGAAGCTTCCAGGTTCCCAAGTGACTCCTCAGGTAACCTAGTGAAGGATTTCTAGCCCTGAAATCTGAGCATCCTTTCTGGTCATGCTGTAGTTTCTAAAGCTGTCACCTGCAGGAATGGACAGGGGCCTGTGGCAGAGCGTGCCAAGGGGCACAGGGCAGCAGGGAACGTGCACAGTTGTGCTATCCTGGCACTGCTCTGGGAGCCCAGGGGGTTTGGGATCATTGCTGACCCTGCTCTGGGAGCCCAGGGGCTGTGGGATCATTGCTGACCCTGCTCTGGGAGCCCAGGGGGTTTGGGATCATTGCTGACCCTGCTCTGGGAGCCCAGGGGGTTTGGGATCATTGCTGACCCTGCTCTGGGAGCCCAGGGGCTGTGGGGTCATTGCTGACCCTGCTCTGGGAGCTGATGGTGTTTGGGATCATTGCTGACCCTGCTCTGGGAGCTGATGGTGTTTGGGATCTTTGCTCACCCTTCTCTGGGAGCTGATGGTGTTTGGGATCATTGCTGACCCTGCTCTGGGAGCCCAGGGGCTGTGGGATCATTGCTGACCCTGCTCTGGGAGCCCAGGGGGTTTGGGATCATTGCTGACCCTGCTCTGGGAGCTGATGGTGTTTGGGATCATTGCTGACCCTGCTCTGGGAGCTGATGGTGTTTGGGGTCACTGCTGACCCTGCTCTGGGAGCCCAGGGGGTTTGGGATCACTGCTGACCCTGCTCTGGGAGCCCAGGGGGTTTGGGATCATTGCTGACCCTGCTCTGGGAGCTGATGGTGTTTGGGATCATTGCTGACCCTGCTCTGGGAGCCCAGGGGGTTTGGGATCATTGCTGACCCTGCTCTGGGAGCCCAGGGGCTGTGGGATCACTGCTGACCCTGCTCTGGGAGCCCAGGGGCTGTGGGATCATTGCTGACCCTGCTCTGGGAGCTGATGGTGTTTGGGATCATTGCTGACCCTGCTCTGGGAGCCCAGGGGGTTTGGGATCACTGCTGACCCTGCTCTGGGAGCCCAGGGGCTGTGGGGTCATTGCTGACCCTGCTCTGGGAGCTGATGGTGTTTGGGATCATTGCTGACCCTGCTCTGGGAGCCCAGGGGGTTTGGGATCATTGCTGACCCTGCTCTGGGAGCCCAGGGGCTGTGGGGTCATTGCTGACCCTGCTCTGGGAGCCCAGGGGCTGTGGGATCATTGCTGACCCTGCTCTGGGAGCTGATGGGGTTTGGGGTCACTGCTGACCCTGCTCTGGGAGCCCAGGGGCTGTGGGGTCACTCCTGATGGGCTGCACCACTTGCCACCTGGCTGAAGTGGCCAATAGCTGCCTGTGTCCCCACCAGCCCAGACTGGTTGAGTTGTAGAATTCCTACATTTGTAATTAGTTATAAAATTAGAATTAGGATTATTTAGCACCATGAGCCTCCAGGCCAGCTGTTAGCCACCACAGTTTGTAAATCTCACCCTGCTCGTGCCTTTGGACCCTTTTGGCTACAATGCCATTGCTAGATGGGATTTTCAGGCAGCTGTCAAGTTTCCCCCAAGTTTTTAGAGTTAAGGATGTGTGCAGAGCTTTTGTGCAGCATAACTAGGTCAGGATTTCCTGGAGTAAATCTCTCTTTCAATTGTTGTGGGCATTCTGTGAGAGTGGCACACATACAGGGTACTGTTGGGGAAAGGAAAGGGGAAGCAATGAAAATAGGGCTGAAATGCATATTCCCAGCACAAAAAATGTAGCTTAGGATAGGAAACAGGTGCTAAAACTCTGTGTGCCAATTTACTTAGATGTGCCAACCTCACAGTTTCCCTTTAAAAGGATTTTCAGAGGGAAGTGCTCAGAATTTGCACTTTAAACTTTGCAGTTGTGCTCCTCAGCTCAGCCCTGCCCTGTCTCCTGGCTGGTTGCTGAGAAGATGGTTATCCTCGTGTGTGCCCAGTGAGACCTGGAAGCACAGGGAGTCAGGCTGTTGATCTGCCTTGCTGTCTCTAATGCTGATTAATTTGAACTTGTTTGGTCTTAATCTCCTGGAGCAGAATGTTCTGATATGACTTGTGGAACAAGCAAACAAAACCTCCAATCATGCAGTGACAACACAGCAACTTCTGCCCCATACTGTGGGTTCTCAGCATTTCCGAGTTTTAAAACATGTACTCTTAATCCTGTAATATCTTTTATTACTGAAAATGGTTTCACCTTAAAGTGTCCACTTATTCCCATAATTAAATTGTTTTCACCAAAGTTTTTATTTTCATCGATCTCAACAGGAATTCAACTTTAATATCTAAAGAAGTTTTTTTGCAGAATTTTCTCTGTTAGTAACAAGAAATGTTTAGTACCTACATTTGAAAATGAAAATGTGTACAGGCTGTGGCAGGATAATGATTTTACTATTGTTTGATGACAAATTCCTTGCCAGTGCTTGGTGACATTACTGCTATCAAAGGCAGAATTCTGCTCTCTGGCTTAATTAGCATTTGTTTTTTTTTTTTGTTAAAAATATCCCCAATCATGTGTTATGCTAAAGATACCATTTTAAGGGAGCTGCCAAGAATAGATTTCAAGAATAGGCAGGTGATCATCTTTAACAGAGGGGATGGTATTTACCATAGTATTGATATGTCACAATATTGACAGATTAGGAACACAGTATTTTAATTTGACTTTTATGATGTAAGGTTCATTGTTCTCAACACTCAACTGCTTTTAGCAAAAACTTGATAGGTACTGTAAATGACTAGGTAGCAACAATTATGTAAGGCTCCTACTCAGCTGCTCAGAAAAGATAAACAATGGTTTCTTGTTCTCTTTCTAGTGCATCAAAACTCTTGCTCTGGCAGTGTGTCACCTGGCAGAATTAAGTATGAGATAATGGTTGTGTTGTGACTAATACCCAGAAATATCACTCAGTAGCTAAATATTTGCAGAGCATGGTATTTTTGCATTTGTGGCACTGTGCTGTGGTTTGTTACCCCGAGTGATGTGCAGCCTGACAGGATGAGATGTTCAAATCAGGATGTTAGGCAAATGTCCACAGCAGAATTGATAATCTCTGTAAGCCATTGTGTGCTCACTGAAGGACATAATAGACCAACTCTCATCCTCCTGGAGTGCATGCAAGCATTTCTGCTGCTGCTGTGGGATTTACATAGCACAAATAGCTGCATTTGCAGTGCTGAAATGAAGACATCACTTACCAGCTTAGCTCCTGTTAAGGTGTTAGTCTGCTCTGCATTTTAGTATTGATCTGTGAAAAAGAATGACTGATGGGGCTGTTGAAACCAAGATAAGATAAAGCATAAGAGCATATAATGACAGTGTGAAGGTCAGCATTTAATTGAATGTTAGGTAAGAGGAGATAGCTTCCTTTCGCACTATGATGCCTGTTTGTCCATTTATGTTGTGTTTTTTGAGATTTTAGACCTGGCTCTGCATTATGTTCTAGCAGCTGAAACGTTTTATGGGCAGGATTGATGGTTCCATGAGTTATATGTGACCTTTGCAAGCAAATGATATAAATAAAGTTCTTTGGATGATCACTTTTGAGGGGGTTTTCATAAAAAAACTTTGTGTTGGAGAAGATGCTGTGAAACTTAGTCAAACAAATTGTTCTACAAAGCTTGGATTGAAAACCAGAGAAATCAAAAAGCCCATTTCCAGCCAGTTTAGAAAAACTGGCAGAGATCTGAAGACTAGGGGCAAGCCCTTGGTTTTATTAATTATTCTCTTTAAAATCCTCCTAGAAAGCAAATTAAAAGGTTTGTCATCAGAGAGTGGTTTTCATTTCATAGATGAAAAGGTAATTCATATCCTGAAATCACCTGGGTGCAATAGTAATGACTTGCTGTTGTGGCTTGGAGTTGAGTACCAGCAAGATGTCAAATTTATCAATATTAGACTTTGCTATAAATATGACTTTGAGTCCTCAGCCTGAGTCTTCAGTAGCAAACCCACTGAGAATGCAGATTTATTACAATCATTGAAATGTGAGAAGGAGTACATGCTGCTTGTGTAGCTTGTCAGCCACAGTAATGGAATTACAGCCTAGAATGGATGTGTAGGAATGTACTTGAATGTGTTTTTGTCAGGATCACCAAAGGCTTTCCACAAAGGACTGAAATCTCTTGCAGCCCTGGGCCAGGTGTCCTGCCCACCCTTGTGTGTCACTTGCACTGCCAGCTGCTCCATCCCCCTGTTTGTAGTGCAGGCTGCTCAGGCTTCATCTGGGAATGAATTTCTCCCCTCCTCCAGCCCTTCCAAGGGACACTATTCAAGAGTTCTGCTCCTGTGGCCTCTGGAAACCTCATTTTTCTCTGTTCAAATTTGTTTCTAAACTCCATTTACCATGTGTTACACGAGTCTGTAGGCTGTTGCTGACTGGAGTCTTGTGCTTCATTTTACCCCTCAGCATTCTCCTTACATTTACTGGAAATCCCATGCTTTGTATGTCTCACAGTGAATTTGCCATTTATGTCTCGTATTCATTGCATCACAGAGTACAGTGCTCAAATCTCTCCCTCTTCTGTCACTTGCAGTTGATAAGATGCCTGTTAGGAGTCTTAAACAATACTCTCAGCTTCTTTCCATGCTTCTCACTGCAGTGCTCCAGCTGTGCTGCTCTCCCTGTGCACAGTTTCTGTTTATTGGTGCTAGCACACTGTTTTGTGTTGCAAGCCCTCGTGTTCATGCCAGTTTAACCATGCAGTTGTCAGGCATTCCTTTTGAATGGCCACGTGTTGGCACCTGGAAAATTCATATCAGCAGATACAGGTGTGTCTCAGGTATTGGATCATAAGAGCAGCATGAAAAAAAACCCACAAATTTTGCTTTGAATGGCATAAAAGAGCTTCCAAGGAGAGAAAACAATTGAGTAGAAAGAAACCCTGTATTGGAAGTGTGGCATTCTCAGGTAGCTGTTCACCCAGGAAGGAATGGTGCTTTGCTGCCATGAGTCCAGCTTTATGATCACTGGGGGAAAAAATGCCAAACTAGTTTTATTGGAACCCAAGAATTTCAATGTGGTATTTAAAATTGTAATTGTAACCCAAGTATAGTTTAAATTTAAAAGGAGTTATTTTTTCTGTAAACTTAATCAAGGCTCTTACCTGCCTGAGGGAGTCAGTGTAATCCTGAGAAGCTGAAGTTACTGTGTTTTAATATCCCTTGTTATTGGTCCTCTAATAAGAGTGTCCCTTGGTGTTTCAATTAAAGGGAGTTTGTGATAGTTTTCTTTTTGGTAGGGATATCTATCACCACCAAAATTCCATTTTGCTTCCATACTGCAGCTTTTTCCAACAACTTTTGTATGGTAACAGCCTTTGGCTACTGTGGAATTCTTAGTAGGTCTAATTCCACATTAAGACTGAGACTTCAGAACAGTGTTAGTCTTTGCCTGAAAATAAGATGCTCCTTTCCCCCACTTTGGCAGTGTAGCTTTCTGCTTATCTTGTGCCAGAAATTGATTGCCTGTTTTCTTGAGGAAGTTTAGCTGTATTTGTCACCCCCAGCATTCTATTTCTGCCAACTTGTGCACCAGCACTGAGTTATTTCTTGCAGTGTTATCTCATAGAAATGATGATTTTCCTTAGTGAGTGAAATGGTCTGTGTGCTGCTGAAGCAATGGAGAGCTGTTTGAGCCTTGTTTCAGGGCTGCTGTTGAGCTCTGTGGTTTGTGTGCCACCCTCTGACCACAGAGGTTCTTTCCCAAAGGACACAGATGCACGCAGGTGGATTTACTCAGGTTACTGCAGTGCCATTGCAGTGCCATGGACCCAGAAATAAATGACAGAGCCCTGCAGTGTCCCTCTTAACAGATCTTCTTTGTGTATGCCTTGGCAGTAAAAACATGAAGGTGAGAATATGCAGCAATTCTGCATTTAAAACATTATATTTGACTTGATTGAAAATTGGGTAAAAGTAATGGCAGGGTTTCTTTCTGCCTGTCTTTTTCTAAGGCTATCAGATAGTCCTGGTCTTGTCATGTTTCTCTTGGAATGTCAGGCTTTTGGGGGACTCAGAACATCAGGATTTCCCTCTAATTGGAGCTCTAGATGTCAGGGTGGTGGTAGATCTGTCACGAGCTTTGTAGAGCTTGGTTCTGTGTATTTTTGCTTTTTATTTTTGTCAATTTACTTGGTAAAGGAAAGTTTCCTGAGTGCCCTATTGCATTGGCAGAACCAATAGTATTTTTTAAGTGGTTTGTAATCCCAAAAACCTTGTATGCTTCATTGTGCAGTGTTTTGGTGGTAGAAGAAACTTGCTTTTAATGTTTTATTTAGTATCCTTTATAAAGTCATGTTCAGCGTGGGTGTTTTGCTGTGTTATTTATTATAAAATTCAGAACTTCTGCATGAAAACCCTTTTCTTTTAATAATATTTTGGTAAAAGGGAAGCAGTAAATAAATCTGAAGGTCTGGATTATATAGAAAATTTCTTGTTGTAAATGAAACAGAATCACAGAACCAACTGGCAGTGCGTGTGACTGGAAGGAACAGACAGTGGCATATTAAATAATGCCATGTGCAAAAATAGCAAGTTAAGGATGATTATTTTTTGTGGTTGCGCAGGAGCTTGTGCTGCTCAGTAGAACTGGTAAGTGACACACTCACAATCCGTCCTTGTCACATAAAGGTTTTATTGTGAGACACCTTTGCTAGCAGCACCCGAATAAACCCAGAGTTTGCTAAGGGCTCCACCGGGGCTGCTGGTGTCTGTCAGACCAACAGGAGATGTTTGACACTGAGCATTAACCCTTTGCTGCCTTTCCCAGACGCCCGAGGAGCTGCAGGACGTGTCTGACCTGGAGGAGGAGCAGGACACCCGGAGCCGCAGCAGCGCCCAGACCGAGGGCAGGACGGACCGGGTACGTGGGGCAGGGCTGGAGCAGCTCTGCCGGCAGGGAAAGGCTGCTCTGGGAAGCCTCTCCACAGCTGGAGTGCTCCTGCTGCCAAAACACCAGTAGCAGTTTGTAGGTTCTTAGTATCAAAATGTAATAAGATCCACTAAAGCTTTCGGAGATCACATGTTCATGCAATGCTGTCTACTTCTCACTAAACCAGAGTACTTCTTCAAAGGGAATGCTTCTCTTTGAAAACTGGAAATAACACATACTTGAGAGGGCACAAAGCAAGAGTAGATGCTGAGGACTGGCAGGTGGGAGCTGGCTGTCACAATCAGAGGCACAGACTGGTGCTGTGGGGAGATGTCTCTGGGATGTGCCTCTCCTTGTGAGGTGGAAGGGACTGTCACACACAGCCTGTTGTTAATGCAGCTAAAACCCCCCATACTTTAACATTATAGTATGGGCATCTCTGGTTTTCCCACATTTCTCCCTAAAACAATACAGCTACTGTAAATGTTCCTTTTTGTGGAACAGATAGATAGAGCTCATGGCTTAAAGCCTGATTCTATAGTTTAGAAACAATTTTCCTAGGTTTCAGGTCCTGCTATTGGGCCCATAAATGGCACATCACCCCCTGAAAGCAGTATAAAATTATAGCTTTGACTAAATTATATACATATGCACTCAGGCTGGAGGACCATATTGACAGATACCTGCACACATTTTTTTTTTTTTAAGATGTCTTAACAAATCTTTTTGCTGCTGCAGCAGTAAACAGGAACAGGTGATTTTAGGCCTCTTTGTTTGGAGTGCTCTTTGATATTGATATTTGAAGATCTATACCCAGAAGCTGCTTAGCCATGAGGGATCTGTGTGGGGAAGACAGATGTAGAGCTTTGGGCAGTGTGTGGTTTGTGGGGTGCAGCAGCTTTGTGTCCTGCTGGAAGACTCTTGTGTGCAGTGTTGACACCAGGAATGACTGTGTTCCAGAAGTCCTTTGGCGAGATTGCAGAGCAGCCTTTTTTCCTCCTTGAGTTCTTTCTCTTGGGCATTCCAGCTATAATAATTCAGTTTTATTTATGCATATCTGGCTCCATATTCATTCTGCATAGGAGCACTCTTGATTCCTCTTGCTTTGTCAAGAGTGTTGTAATTTCTTCGATGTCACATCTCTCACTGCTCCAGTGGGGAGCTGAAGCCTTTTTTCTTTGTTTTTATCACAACATATAAAACCAGATGTGATGTGTGTATGCCACTTGTAACAAAGGCTACATCTTAACTGGCAAATCTTGTTTCCCTTATGTATGAAAAAGTCATGTATTATTAATCACACCTTCAGACTCTATCTCCATAAAGAGAGAGAGCAGAGATTAGGGGTGAGATAGTAAGACTGAGATTTGACCTCATATTGATCTTCCTCGCTCATCCTGAAAATGTTACTTCATTGATCTTGTCCCTCAGATAATTTCCTATTTCTGAGATGAATATAATAGTGCCTGTGGCACCATCCCATGCTGGGGAATACAGGTCAGCGTGGGCAGTGTGCTGGGAGATCTCTGGGTACTCAAACTGGATAAAAATACTGATGATTATTTGTAGGATGGTTTTACATCCTTGAAGAAGAGGCTCCTTAGGATCAATCCCTTAGCCACTGTAGGAACAGGTACTGCTCATGGATCCAAGGACTAATGCAGTTTTTCTCAGCTGAAGTTAGCTCTTCCTCTGGTGGTTGTGTGTAATTTGTGTAGTCAGCTCTGGAAGCCTATCTCAGACTTATTTATGCTGCCATGATCAGTGTAATTCCACTGAGTGAGCTAGTGCCTTGTTATCATGGCATTCTGTGTTGAAGAGAGGGGTGAGTAAGATTTTGCCAGTTAATTTTCAGCTTAGAGGACAAAGTACATGTTAATGATCAGGAAAAATTACTTTTAAGTGTTTGAAGTTACTAAATTAGTGATAAGAACAGCTTAGCTTAATTCAAAGTTGCTGCTGCAGGTTAAGGTGATCATATTGAGAAAGAGGCAAAATGTTTTATCTCATAACTTAATCCACTTAGGGGTGGCAAGAGCAGAACTCTTTCAGGCAGCCACACACCCACATCTTTTGTGTCAGAGTTCTGCATACAGAACTTTTTTTCACAGGACTTTTGTGAATGCGTGGACAAAAATGTCTGGGATTAAGACAATTTTTTATACAGTTTTGTTGCACACTGTGTTTGTGCAACAATTCTGAGCTGAAAAAGAGTGGATACAGTGTGTTTGTGTTCTGTGAATGAGAAAATCCAGGCTAAGTTATTTCATTGTTGTATTTGTATTGCATTTTAAATACAATGATTAATTATATAGCTCTAAAAATCTACAAAACTCCAAGAGGGAAGCCTGGATAAAACAGCAAAGAGCAAGAAGAACTGTTGATACTTGCATTAAAAGTAGTTAGAAGGGAAGCTGGGTTTGCCATCAGATTAATTAGCAATTTTTATTCAAGTGGCAAATACTGTACATCTAAGTTCCTACATTTAATGAAATGCTGACGTGCATTAACAGGAAGTGTGTGCTATTTTGTTAATAAAAAATCCAATTTCAGAATATTTTTTGAATTTTTATCAAAGTCCTACACAAGCAGGAAATACTGGTACGAATTCAAGCATAATGAAGATAACTACTGTAATTTTGAGTAGCTTCTATGAATAGTAATTTTGACACTTGATACATAGCAAAAGATTCCCTGTCAGGAGTCATGATCTATCAAAAGCATTTAATTTTCTTGCCAATTTTTAACCCAATTTCCGTAAAGAGATTAAGTTACTGAAATACTCAAGGTTGCAGCAGTATATTATATACTTCTACAAAGTAGAGCTGGAAAGAACCTCAAGAACTTGGCTAATCCAGCCATTTGGCCCAGGGCAGAATAAATGCACTTCTTCTTGACACACACATATATATGAACAATTCTATTGCTCTTTCTACTTAGCTCATTACTGGAATTGATGGTTTATTGGAAAGTTTTTGTCCTTATACCTCATACATTGCAATTAACGTGTTAGCACTCATCTGGAATGGACACAGAGTGAAGTTCCTCTCTGTATGTATTTTTTTAATGTACTTGTACATCCTTTCTATGGCCTCTTTTGGAACCTCCAGGTTGAATAACTCCAGTAACCTTGATTTTCTCTTCAGGGTGAAGTTTCCTGTATGTTCCTTTAGTCTCTCTCTCCTCTGGGTGCTCTGCAGCTGGTTAATGAATTTCTTAATTTTTGTGTCCAGACTATTTATATTGCAAAATGTGTGAAGCCACCTGTGATCTCAGTAGCACAAGTGAGAGCTTTGCAGTATTTCCTGCTGTGTGCATAGTTCACAAGGAGCTTTGTATGAGGTTTGCCTTTCTGCCATGAGCACAGCCTTTTACCAGTCACAAATTCCCACCCACACAGCTGCCCATGGCTGCTTCTGTCTCAGTTGTGTGTGTGTGCTGGGGATTTTTCTTAGGGGTAAACTCTGTCATTGTCTCAGCTGCACTATGCCCTGTGATGTTTTTAGATCTCAAGGGCACTTGGAGTTGTAAACCAGGCCTCTTCCCCTGCCAGTGTGCAGTGTGGGCTCTTGGTTCTGTGGGAACACTGACTAATGCTGCTCCCTTCCCAGCTTTTCCTGATGGATCCCTTGGCTCAGTGTGTGTTCTTGATAAGTGCTCTGCAAGCAGTTTTCTAACCAATATTACATCCACCCACTGGAGATTACATCTAGACCTTATTTCTCCAGGTGATTTGTAAGGATGACGTGGGAGCCAGTGGCAAAGCTCTGGTGAAGCCCAGATTTAGGGCATGATGCTTTTTCATCTATGGGCCTATGCCCTGTGACAAAGAGAAATTGCTTTCAATATGCCATACTTGCATCATCTAAGCCAACCTTCTTAGTGAAGGCTGATGCAAAAATGGCATTAAACACTTTGTTTGCTATCTCCCAACACTTTCACCTCCTCATCTGGTTTATCCAATTATATTGCATCTAAAAGTGCAGCAGAACTGTCATGGCAGAACAAATGAGGCACTCTCTGAAGTGGTTTAAGGAATGCTGCACTTCAGCAGGCGTGCTGCAATTCTTGAAATGGGGAGAAGGCAGCTGGTGACAGCAGGCAGTAAAGTATTGACAGAAACAGAGCTTCTCCCCTCTGTCAGCACCACAACCCACACAGTTCATCTCTGGGGGCGTGTATTCACTTAGCTGTGAGTGCTGAATATCCAACAGATCTCTGTCCCCTCTTCATCCAATCTCACAAACTGATTCCCTCAGTAGGAGAAGTAGCAGTAAAAGGTAGTGGACATGTCCTGCTCATTTTGACAGTCCCTTTGACTCAGTGGTGTCTCCATGAATTCTCTTAGGAACACCCTGGCACTCAAACAGAATCAGGCTCAGGAATGGTTTAGCCTGGAATGGACCTCAGGGGTCACCTCGTGCCACAGCAGGGATGTCACTCACCAGCTCAGGGCTCAGCTCACGTGTGTGTTGTATGACAGTGCTCTGCAAAGTTTGTTCAAGAAAAAGCCAGTTAAAAGCCATGATTGGAGCTGTTGTGAAACAGCCTGATTGAAATACATTGCTATACTTTGAGTGATCTACAGGGGTCCTGTTCTTTTTCACCAAATGTTCAGTTGACTGCAGCAGGGGAGCAGGAACAGACCAGAGGGCTTCTGATGGAATGAAAGCCTCAGCTCCCAAGGCAAAGTAGGGACACAAATCTGTTCTTCTGAGATCTCTGAGATTTTCTTATAACTACAGTATATGAAGAACAGGTTTTTTTGTGTTCTTGCATGTAAAAGCTCTGAGAAGTTTTCCATGTACTTATTTGGGAAGCTGGGGTTTGTTTCCTAGCAGCCTACAAAAGTGCAGAAAAACAGTGTTTTCCTCTTTTCTTCTCTATAGTTACATGACATTTTGCAGCCTACAAAGCTGGAAGTGTTAAATAATTTTCAAGGGAGATTCTTTGATTTTGCATGAATGTATTGCGCTGCTTTCTGTTGCCTTTCTTTGCTTCCTGGTCCCTGTAAGTGGTAAGAATGGTGCTGGTGTGGGTCTGGCCTGTCACTTGGTTTTAGGGGTCAGGAAAGAAAAAACATGTCAGTCTGAGATTTTAAGAGCACAGGCAAAATTTATGTGAAAGTCAGATCCTTGGAGAGCAGCCCAAGACAAAGGTAGCAGAAGGCCAGTTCTTAGGGTTGGGATGTCATTGGCCAGCAGGGTACCCAGGGAGAGAAGAATCAAAATCATCAGCACTTAGTTACACCCCCCATGTGTCCTTACATGGCCTTAAAAGTTCAGTTCCATTGGTGGAGAACTGACTGAAACATGGAAAGGTAATGAAAGGAAACACCAGAACTGAGTGAAACATGGAAAGGCAATGAAAGGAAACACCAGAACTGAGTGAAACATGGAAAGGTGTGAAAGGAAACACCAGAACCGACTGAAACATGGGAAGGTATGAAAGGTATGAAAGGAAACACCAGAACTGAGTGAAACATGGAAAGGTATGAAAGGAAACACCAGAACTGAGTGAAACATGGAAAGGTAATGAAATGAAACACCAGAACCAACTGAAACATGGAAAGGCAATGAAAGGAAACACCAGAACCAACTGAAACATGGAAAGGCAATGAAAGGAAACACCAGAACCAACTGAAACATGGAAAGGCAATGAAAGGAAACACCAGAACTGACTGAAACATGGAAAGGTAACGAAAGGAAACACCAGAACTGAGTGAAACATGGAAAGGTGTGAAAGGAAACACCAGAACTGAGTGAAACATGGAAAGGTGTGAAAGGAAACACCAGAACTGAGTGAAACATGGAAAGGTGTGAAAGGAAACACCAGAACCAAGTGAAACATGGAAAGGCAATGAAAGGAAACACCAGATCCGAGTGAAACATGGAAAGGTATGAAATGAAACACCAGAACCGAGTGAAACATGGAAAGGCAATGAAAGGAAACACCAGAACCGAGTGAAACATGGAAAGGTATGAAATGAAACACCAGAACCGAGTGAAACATGGAAAGGCAATGAAAGGAAACACCAGTCTCACAGGGTCAGTCAGGTGGCAAATGTGGCAACTCCAGTGATGCAAACTGCAGTGTTGGAGACTCAAGCTACCAGGGAGAAACAGCCTTCAGAAAAGTTACGTCAGGGAAATTTAAGAAGAAATCCTTACTTTTTTAATAATAGAAGGAAGGAAATATCACAGATATAACTTCTCCTCTCACCTAGTCCTAAATCTGTTACCTGCTACTGTAATAATAGTGTTTTGTCTTAAAAGTAGTGAAAAAATAATTTTTTCTTGCTTGACAGAATGAACCTGCACTCATGTAATAGTTCATTTAATTCAGATCTTCATTTCACAATTACTGTTGTGTTGTTTATTTTGATACAAAGTTAAATCCATGTTTAAAAGGCTCTGTATACTCTTGCTTTTTTTATTGGTCATGATTTAAAACCAGTATGAGGGAAAGGAGAGGCAAGACAAGGTCAGAATTATAATTTCCTTTGCCCTTTGTTCCAGTGGATAATGTCTCTTCCACCTGAAGCTCATTATTGTTGGCAGATAGCAGGATGCTGTATGTCACAGTTCCCTCATTAAAATGCCATCTTTCTTGTGGTTTTGAGATCCAGGCCTGTGATCTTGAACTCAAAACACTGTTGAAGCTGGGGGCTAGGAAATACCACAGACATCCACCCATCAGCAGACATGTATGAGATCATAAAAGTTCTCTTCCCTCTGTAGGGCATTTAGGGGTTTTTTAACAGCATGGGAGAAATAGCCTCCAAATATTTGTGCTTTCCAGTTCTGTGACCGTGGGGTAATTCTGACCACTGTGAGATGGTTCCTTCCACCCTTAACCATTCTGTGATTCTGTGTGTGACTGCAATTACAGGTACATGCTGGGAAACCTGTAATTTTCAGTAATTTGTCTAAGTGAGAAAGCTAACCCTGTGACAGTGCTTCTAGCATAAATAAAATCTCTAAAAACACATGGCTTGGAAAACATACACATTATGTATGGAACTGATTGCCCATTTTATTAATTAGAAGCAATTCAGCCGTGGCCTTAACTTTCCATTTTACTGGTGGTAGACAGTGTTTTCTAAACAAGAATAAGTCACCAAATATTTATTGTGTAATTACGGAGTAATGACAGTGTGTTAATAACTGCTGTGTGTAGTTGTGGGTTCCTGGCAGCCCGAAGGGAAGGTGTGAGATGAGCAGCATGGCAGCAGAGCCATCAGGAGCAGCGTGGCTCCTCTCTCTGGGGTGGGAGGATGATGAAGGGCCAGGATCTCCATGTGGCTGTGTAATGTCCCAGCCCCTGGCTGCTCCCTGGCCTGGTTCTGGCACAGGAGGGGAGTCTGACCCGTGACTGCAGCAGGCTGCTCATCTTGCTCATGGAGAGCATTAAACAAAAGCATTTCTCTGACCATGCTGCATTTTTAGGGGCTTTCGGTAATCTTCTGCACATCCTGATTTCTGCCTCCTGTTTGCCTTCTGCAAAGACAGAAGATGCATATTTGAACAATTAAATATTTTTTAATTCCCAGAGTGATAATATAGAACCTTCTCAGAAGAGAGAAGAAGCATACCTGAGTGTTTCAGGACAATTAACCCTTTTCATTGACTATTTTGTACCTGAATAAATAACTTTTACATGTATCATACCTAAAACTGCTCCTTAGCTGTAGGAAACAGGAAAAAATTTCAGTCATATTTCGTAAAGGCTGTTTGGAAGAATTTAATAATCTCTCTCTTGCTGTTAAAATGAATGATTTCAGGAACATCACTTCCCCTATTACACTGAGGTTATTTATTTGGCCCCACCCAGTGACAACATACAAATTCTGAAATTTAGAAGTGCACAAACTCAAGCAGTTGGCTCAGGCCACAGGGTGTTTAAACTGTGTATTTATTAATGTGCAGTGGTTTTGTTTAAAAAATCAAATACTCTGACATAGATGTTTTACAAATCAAATGATTCTGTTTTAGGCCAAGATGACTCAATTGCCAGAAGCTGAAAAGGAAAAGATAGCTGAGCAAGTGGCTGACTTCAAAAAAGTGAAGAGTAAGCTTGATGCAGAGATTGAAATCTGGGATGATACCAGCAATGACATAATTGTTCTCGCCAAGAGGATGTGTGTGATTATGATGGAGATGACTGACTTCACAAGGTAATTACATAAAAAAAAGGGTTCTTGGATATTTAGAAATGCTGGAGGCCATTGTCACACTGTTAAAGCAGCAAATACAGAGTTTAATGTCAGCTCACAGCATCTCTGCAGAGTTGAGTGGCTCAGCTAATACAACACATCAGGTAGGAGCACCGAAGTGTTGGGGCATTTGATGTTTTGAACTATGCTTATCTCTAATTTTTTGCCTTTGTCCTCTCTTATTAATTTGTTGGTAGGGTTTTTGCACATGTTTTAGCACTTTTATTTCTGCTCTCAGTGAAAGGGAAAAAGTAACAAAATAATCTTGATTTTAAGCTGTAGATTTCTCATCTGTTGTTCTGTCTACTTGTATCAGAGCATGCTGTCAAGCATGAAACACTCTGTACAGAGCCCATGTGTGACAGAACACATTCAGACTCATACATATTTTATATCCCATTATTGCTGTTGCTTTCATGAGAACTCTTGTGCTGCTAGATGTAGTTGAAAAAATGAAGAGTACCAGAGCAGATAGCTCTCAAAGCTGGTATTTCTTTCTGCTGCCATTGTGTGTTTGATGATGGCCTTACAACAGGAAGCAAGTTTAAGTGCAGGAGCTTTTTCTGCCGTGCTCTGAATTAAATGATGTGTAAATCTCATCCAATTGATGATAACAAAGGAAGATACTGGTGGTGGTGTCTGTACTTCCTTTCTCCCCCTGGTCTAGCTGGCAGTAAAATAGTTGCTGACAAGTGAAGCTGTTACACACAGCCGCTCTTGCAGGACACTTACTGCCTCCTGAAATCAGTCCTTTAGTGCAAGAGACAAAGAACATTCTCTCTGTGTCTTGGTGGGTGTCAGTGAACAGGGCTGCATGGAGCTGAACCAGCTGGGACCGAGCTGGGCTCTGCTGCAGGCTCTTTCTGGGGAAGGCAGCTGTTGCATTTCACAGACTGGCTCTTTCAAATCCACTGCAAGTGGAGGGGGGTAAAGACCTGCCTGGAGAAGTCTGCAATTTGTTATAAAATTGGTTTTAAATATCTCCTTCAGTAAGAAGTTCTGTTTCTTCTTTAATGATGCCAGATGAAGTCTGGCAAAAGGAAGATTTGTATCTGTCTGAGTAATAGGTGAACTCTTGTGGCTCTTCCTCTTCTTGTGGCTGATCAGAGGTAGCAGTTGTGTGTGCTGAGAAGCACAGCTGGCTCTTCATTTCCTGCTCTGTGGGCATCTGGGAACAGATCATAGAATTGTTTAGGTTGGAAAAGATCCTTAAGGTCATTCAGTCCATCCATTTACCCAGCACCACCATGCCCCAAAGTGCCACATCCATAGGTTTTTGAACTCTTCCAAGGATGGTGATGGGGATTCCACCACTTCCCTGGACAGCCTCTTTCAGTGCTGGGCTACCTTTTCAGTGGAGAAATTTTCCTGAATACCTAACACAAACCTCCCCTTGGTGCAACTTGAAGCCATTCCTCATCCTGTCCCTTGTCCCCTGGGAGCAGAGCCCTGTCCCCCCTGGCTGTTCCCTTCTGTCAGGAGTTGTGCAGAGCAAGAGGATCCCCCCTGAGCCTCCTTTTCCCCAGGCTGAGCCCCCCCAGCTCCCTGAGCTGCTCCAGAACCTTCTCCAGCTCCTTTGCCCTTCTCTGGAGCCCAGGGCATGAATATTGCAGAAGGCACAGCAAGCACCAGCTCACCTTAGGGTCTGAGCTCACCACTCTGTAACTCCCAAGTTTTGAACATGGAAGAAATAAAAGATCCTGACGTTTTGTATTTGTTACATCAGAAGCTACTCAGACAAATAGTAAATTTGTGTATTTGAGTCACTCATTACATAAGCTGATTGCTGCTGTTTATATGGTATTACCTTGCATTCATTGTTATTTAATCTCAGTGAGTGGATTTCAAAGTTTTGGGGTTTTTGCTCTGTCTTCTGTGTAATTAAATAGCAAGAAATGGCCTGACCTGCTGTAACAGCTCTCATAATATTTTAGTGGAAATACTCTAATTTCTCTCCTGATTGGCTAAAAATGTACAAGAAAATCCCAGGGTTGCATTTGGTTTGTTCTGTTTTTCCCTAAGCTTTATGTTTAAATGGAGCAGGATCGTGTTTTCCATTGCCAAAGCAGACTTACAATTAAAAAGATATTTGCCAATCACTATGCCTAAGTCCCTTTTGCTCATATAAGGAAATGTATCTAATTCAAGCAGTGCTTTGGATCACAGCACTGGAACTTGTAAATCCTGTTGAGAAAGGAGGAAGGGTCAGTGGTTTAAGCATAAAGGGAGCTCTGCTATCAAGCTTTGAGAATAGTTTTGCTGTTTGAGCCCTGTGCACCAGGGGAGGTTCCTTCAAACAGAGAACTGCAGGATGTGTCTGCAGGATTTTCACAGCACTTTGATGATAGGAAAGTTCCAACCAGGGCTCAGGTAGGACTGGGACCCCAGACAGAGCTGGCTGCTGTGTCAGAGGTGATTCTGTGGATGCACCACAGAGACACCAGTGCTGGTGGCTGGCCTGGCTGGGATGTCCCACAGCCTGCCCTGACAGCATGCAGCCCATGGATTCAGGATTCACAGTGCCTTTTGAAGGCTCTGGAACTATGCCTGTCACTTTTCTGTGGTGTAAAGACTAAATGAGAATCACTGGGCTTTTTACCCCTTACCCATTCTGTAGATTGTTCGATTCCAAATGGACACTTTCGTTAAACAAAAGAGTGCAAACTGTTCAGAAAGCATCTCATATTTGTTCTTGCTACTTGACATTTGTTTCTAAAATGGCATTAGTATTGGAGTTAATATGAGAACTATAGTGAAAATAGCAAAACAAATTAACAAGACAAGAAAAAAGTAGATCTAGCAAAGTCATCCTCCAAAAGCTGTCTCCCTTTATCCTTGTAGTAAGACTAAATGTAATTCTCTAGTACTTCAAGGATTGCAGCTTGCCTAAACTTTTCTCTCTGTAGTACTCCTGGTTACCACCAAGTGCAGCTGCCTTCTTGGGCAGGGCTCCTCACCTGGTAATAGCCACAGTCTTAATTCACAGCCTTAATCCATCTGGGCTTCTAGTCTCTGCCTGGGAAAGCAAATTGAGGTGGCAGTTCTGTACTTACTGCACTCAAAGAGGCCACGAGACACACAGATGGCAGAGGACAGAAAAAGGTTCTATTCCTAGTCAAGTTCCTCACCATAACTCACTATTTTATTTACTTTTCCTGGTGCCCCTTCCCACTTCAGAGTTACCTGTGATCCTCCTACTTCCCATCCAGCAGCCAGATGCTTTTGAAATTCTGTGGAGCTTTTTCATTGCATCCTGAACTCTGCTGCCTTCCTTGCCTTTTTCTGGCCCTCCTAGCCCTCAGATTTGTATCAGCTCCATCCAGCTCCTCTCACCCACGTGGAAGTCCCATATGCCAGCTCTCCTGCTCAGTCCTATTCCCATCACTGCTCTGGTCTGTCACTGCCACAAAAGGCAATGGTACATTTATCACTGCAGTCACAGTTCAGCTTGAGATACGTGTAGGAATTGCCCTTTTCCCTTCCCTCCCTGCTCCTCTCGGGGCATTCACTGCTCAGCACTGTTTCATTAAGCATCTGAGGATGCTTTTGAGAGTCCATAGCTGCTCAGTGTTTGCATCATAAGCCATAGATAAGAACAAACAACTTCCACTTTCAATGATTTCATCAAAAATCACTTAAAGATTGAAGGTTGTAAATGTTTTGCTAACAGAGGTGCTGTGAAAATGAGCAGCAGCACTGCATTAGCTGCAGTGGAGCCAGGGCAGTGCTCAGGATCCTGGCTGCCCTGCCAGGGCTGTGGGCAGTGGCCTCGGGCAGGGGTTGCTCCCAAATAAACACGGGCTCTCAGCTTTGGGATGGATCCCTGGGGGTGTCAATTTAAACTGTGTAGCACAATCAGCTGAGAGTGCTCCTTCTGCCTGAATGCCACGGAGCTTCTAATATTTACACAAATAAGTCAGGATTTTGAAGGCAGAAATCCAGTGTCTGTGTCTTCCTGTCCATCCCAAAAACTGAGTCTGAATTTCCTTTACACTACTACAGTGTCTTTGTTAATGATACTTGCATAGACTGTGATATTTCATATGATACTTTTGTGGATGCTTCTGCCACTTTTTTAGTAGAAATAATTTCAGCTGATTATTAAATATGTACATCAGCAAGTATTTAATCTGATTTGGCAGTTGCTACTCAATATAGTTCTAATAGTTAGTGCTAAATATTCATCCTTCAATAGTTACATTTCTAAAAATATATATAAAATCCAAATATATGACTTATTTTATACAACCCTTATTCCAAAGGGAAAATCACCTGGTGGATCAAAGTCTTAGAAGCAAAAGACAAACATTTAAAGAAAAAAAAATAATTTAACAGTTTGGCTCTGTGACAGTGTTACTCCAAGTATTTATATATATCCAATTTGCCTGCAAGCTAAGTGGATTAATTTTTCCTGTAGTAGACACAATTACCATCAATATTAGCATTATTACACAGACACAGTAGCTCATGAATGCACAGTGTGATTTAGATCCTTCTGCTAGGGATTAACCAGTTAGAATTCCCTCAGTGCACAGGTTCTGGTGGTGTCAGTGTGCAGCTGCAGAGCGTGTTGGAGCAGAGGCACACCCTTCACATGGCTGCTCTTTGCAGGTTAACAAAGCATGGTGAGTACTTGTAAACCAATACAGTGAGCAGCTCATGGCCAAAATAATGAGCACAGCATTTCTTCCTTTCCTCTGCAGCATTTCTGTGGCCAAGTACAGCTGACTCATGCACAGCTGCAGTCAGGAAACAGGTTTTGCTGTTACTCATAACTGGAGTAGCAATACTAAAGGGAAAGGATAAACTGGAGCTGCCTGTCAGCCTGAACAGTAGGAAGAGGACAGGTACATACAGAGCCTGCAGCAGCTTTGTTTTTGCAGCCTTCTGTTCTTTTTGTGTCACCTGTTCCTTAACCACAACCGCTTTAGGCGCCTCTATTCTCTGCCTGCTCTGTCAGAGCCAAACCCCACATTTTCCTCATCTCTGCAGGCAGCACCTGACACTCAGAATGCTCTGGTACAGGCAGGAGACACTCCTAAGTCCCTGAAATTGTTCTTGGAATTTCTGGGATGATAAAAGCTCTTTAGCAAATGTCAGGACAGAAAGATCTTCTGTTATTATTTCTTCCCTCTCTCAGTGGGATAATTATGTCCTGGATATCTTTCTGTAAGACAAGCATGTGTAATTATTTCACAGTTTATCTATTGCCTCTTTCCTTGGAAGGGTGAGGCATTCACAGTTTGTTCTTTCATTTAAAAACTGTTTTTAAAAAAGGTACTTTATTCGTGCAACTTCCGTTTCCTTGGAACAGAAATGAAAATGAACATAACGCTGTCTTTTTATTGAGCTTAACAGTTGCAGTCAGTCTCTTGAAAGAAAGGTGACAAAAAATTCTTTTTGCTTGACATTTGACCTTTCTATGTTTCAACTTTTTATATTGCCAATGCTTGCAAACCATTTTTTAAAAATTCTTACTTTCCTGCAGGAAAACCAGATTGTGATAAAAGTAGCAGGGCTCAGAAATTGAACCTTTTTTATGAATGGCACTTTTTTCATATGGACATGAAAGTGAATTTAAGATAATGTTTTAATTGATTTTAAACAGTCATTTGCAGCTGGAACGGGAAATGACTCCTAAATTTCATGTATACAGGTAGAAATCAAGACACATTCTCACAAAGAGAATTCTCCCAGTCATCTGGTTAAAAGTCTTCTGTAAAACTCTTCAGCTTAAAAATTCTGGTGGTGATTTACTTGTGTGATGTATTTAGTTGACTTACTGCTGGACTGTGTGAAGCCGCTTCTGAATCATTTCTTGCTTGCTGTAGGATGCCTTGTAGTCATGGAAGCTGTGAAGATTAATTCCTCTGATTAGAGCAATTACATGCTCCACATCCTAAAGGAATTTTATAAATTGAAGTCCAAAAACTGTGCTCCATTTAAACAGTAAGGCTTAGTTGTGCTGTTTGTGTAGAAGTCCTTAGTTAGTGCTGATGTGTGTCGTCCCTCATGTGTGGATAAGCACGGGGCAAAGCAATACCAACACAACCTCCCTGTCCCCGTGTCCAAACGTGACTGGGATTTACTTGAACAGGGGAACAGGGGATCCTCAGAACAATCAGAGGGAACAGCTGGTGCTTATTTTTTATTTTTCCTGTAGTCTTGTGTAAGATTTTAGTGAATTCCTTGCATTCTTAGCAATATTACAGTTAGTGTAAGAGTTATTTCAGAGTATCTAGTACTACAACCCTTAGCATAAAAGTTGAGGGAAAAAAAGAGAAGAGATTGAGATGTTTCTTGGTTGGGCAGAGAGGATCACGAGGACCTATGTCCATGCCTCATATATATAGTCAGCAAATTAATAAAATGGAGACATACTCAAATATAGCAAATTCACAAATAAGGCAGACAAACAGATCTATGTAGCTTCTGGCAGAAGTCTGTCCAGGACCAGAAGCAAATCGACTACAAATCACAGTGTACATTACAGCAAATGCAGCCCTATTTTAGTGACAAGCTGTAAGTCTTGTGCTGGAAAGAGCCATCTTCTGCCTTTCATCTTTAGGGTCTGCTACAGTCAGAGGGCAAAGGGATTTCAGAGCTCTCAAGTATGAGCTTCTGTCAGCAGAGGCATCAGGAGTGCAAAGAGGAGTTCAGTAGCTGCACAGCTTCCAGGGCAGATTTCCCGGGAGCTGGGAGGGCTGTGGGGGACATGTCCTTGGTGTCCAGCACAGCAGCTCCGAGCCGTGCCCGTGTGAGCGGCGCCGGGCCCGAGCCGGGGGTGCCCTGCAGCAGTGCCGGGGCGCTCAGCACTTCGCAAGGCGGGCACAGCTGCCTCAGCCCCCCAGCAGGGGCAGCGGGAACCTTGGAGCTCTGGGTTCTGCAGGGCAGCCACACTGCTGGGGCTGCTCCACTGTCGTCGCTCAGCGCCTTCCTCCTTGTCCCGGGGCAGCAGGAGCGAGGTGCCGAGACCGTGAGGGCGTAGCCGGCTGCTCCCTGAGGGAGGGGCCGGGGCGGACGCGGCGGGCGCTGAGCACCGCACCGGGGTGTGGGAGCAGCCCAGGCTGCTGGGAACCCCTGCCAGTCCCAGCCAGGAGGAGAAGGAAACAGCTCCATGCTCCCCTGAGGGGCGCAGAGCTGGGTTGGGGCATGTCCCCGAGCCTGCCCGGGGGAGGAGCTGCTGGCAAGGCAGGGTCAGCCCCAGGCGGAGGGCAAGGCTGGGGGCAGCTGTAGCTGTGAGCCAGGGCTGGGCTGGGCTGCTGGGCAGAGCACAACTGGGGCTCTGGGCTGTTCGAAGGGCCCGGGTGAGCCGGGGCTGCAGCGCTGAGGGCTCTGGGCTGTGCGAGGGGCCCAGGTGAGCCCGGGCCGTGCAGCGCTGAGGGCTCCGGGCTTGGCAGCAGCGCTGAGGGCTCTGGGCTGTGCAGCGCTGAGGGCTCTGGGCTGCAGCAGCGCTGAGGGCTCTGGGCTGTTCAGCGCTGAGGGCTCTGGGCCGTGCAGTGCTGAGGGCTCTGGGCCATGCTGAGGGCTCTGGGCTGTGCAGCGCTGAGGGCTCTGGGCAGTGCAGCGCTGAGGGCTCTGGGCCATGCAGTGCTGAGGGCTCTGAGCTGCAGCGCTGAGGGCTCTGAGCTGCAGTGCTGAGGGCTCTGGGCAGTGCAGTGCTGAGGGCGCTGGGCTGCAGTGCTGAGGGCCCTGGGCTGCAGCAGTGCTGAGGGCTCTGAGCTGTGCAGTGCTGAGGGCTCTGGGCCGTGCAGTGCTGAGGGCTCTGGGCTGCAGTGCTGAGGGCTCTGGGCTGTGCAGGGCTGAGGGCTCTGGGCTGTGCAGGTCTGAGGGCTCTGGGCTGTGCAGTGCTGAGGGCTCTGGGCTGTGCAGAGCTGAGGGCTCTGGGCTGCAGCAGCGCTGAGGGCTCTGGGCTGTGCAGAGCTGAGGGCTCTGAGCTGTGCAGTGCTGAGGGCTCTGAGCTGTGCAGTGCTGAGGGCTCTGAGCTGTGCAGTGCTGAGGGCTCTGGGCTGCAGAGCTGAGGGCTCCGGGCTGTGCAGAGCTGAGGGCTCTGGGCTGTGCAGAGCTGAGGGCTCTGGGCTGTGCAGAGCTGAGGGCTCTGGGCTGCAGAGCTGAGGGCTCCGGGCTGTGCTGAGGGCTCTGGGCTGTGCAGAGCTGAGGGCTCTGGGCTGCAGAGCTGAGGGTTCTGGGCTGCAGCAGAGCTGAGGGCTCTGGGCTCTGCAGAGCTGAGGGCTCTGGGCTGCAGAGCTGAGGGCTCCGGGCTGTGCTGAGGGCTCTGGGCTGTGCAGAGCTGAGGGCTCTGGGCTGCAGCAGCGCTGAGGGCTCTGGGCTGTGCAGTGCTGAGGGCTCTGGGCTGTGCAGAGCTGAGGGCTCTGGGCTGCAGAGCTGAGGGTTCTGGGCTGCAGCAGCGCTGAGGGCTCTGGGCTGTGCAGTGCTGAGGGCTCTGGGCTGCAGAGCTGAGGGTCACCATTTCCCAGGGGCAGTGGCACGGGGCACAGCAGGGCTGGAAGCCGGGATCCCCTGGGATATTTGGGTATGAGATGGTGATTGGTGATGAGCTGGCATTCTGTCCTCAGGACAGTGTTCAGGGAACTCATAACAATGACAGTTTTGTAGCACTCTCCAAAGGCACGGCATGGAACCTGCCTTTGATCTTCAGTGTCTTGTGCAAGTCTTGTTTTTATGTTTATTTTGCTCAAGCTGTTGTTGGGTGAGAGCACTCAGCAATGTCTCCTAGGAAAATAAAGAAGCAGTCATTAAAAAAGCAAAACACCTCTCCCAGCTTTTTACCCTTTAAAATATAGGCCTATTTTTATGGGATTTATTTGCTATATTTTGTATATGCTATATATTTTTGGCTATAACACCATATGTTCAGGTTCCTCCTGAATTAATTAGCAGAAGTTAGAAGCTTAAACCTTTGGAAGGCTTCCAAGAAATAAGACTGGAAACTTTTGCAGTTATCAGCCCCTTCATTGGAAGGGTAGGCACAGCAGTGAATTAATTACAACCAGAAATTTGACATAAAATATTAGTTACTTTTTTTTCCCCGTGAGTGTAATGCTGATTCAAATGGAAGTTTTGCCTACGGGAGATCAGTCATGTGTCTGCTGTCGATGTCTAGGTGAGGTGAGGGCACAGCATACCCTGAAATCCAGGTGGATGTGGTACCCAGCTGTACCCAAATCAGCTGCAGGCTCCCCACATTGTGTGTCTGGCTTTGGTGGTTTAGGATGCCAGCAGTACCTTCTAGGCTGGGGAGAAGAAGTATAGCTAGAATTTTCTCTACTGAAGTTTATTACTTCAGTCGTTCTGAAATCATTATTTTATTATTGCTTTCCTCTCCTCCCTAGACTGAGAACTGCAGCACTTGCTGTAGTCACCCTTTTCTGTGCAGATGAAGGGATGGTTATTTCAGAGAGCTAAAGCTTTTCTTTTTCCAGAGTCACTTCTCCTGCATTAGTTCTCATCCCTCTCTTGACCCTGCTGAACGTCTGACTTGCTTCTCTCTGAGTGATCAACCCACAGGAAATCATTTCCATAGAGAGAGAACCTTTGGTTTCTTTATAGCCAAGAGTCAGGCCATGGAGTTGCCATCAAATAAAATATAACTGTTCCCAGAAGCTGCAGGGTTGCAAACACTCTTACTGTATTTCCTATATAATTAATTTTATTTAGTAATATTTTCGTTTAGTTTTCTTCCTGGAGTATACATACTTCTGAGAAAAACTGTGCACAAATGCTCACCTTGGGAGCACAGTGAACAACAGAAACAGTGCTGAACTGCTGTTTTCTGCTGAAATTATGACTGGAGTCTGTTCCACACTTTTTCCATTAAACCAGGACCTTTCACGGTTTGCATAGCCTGCCAATGGTTTTCACACTTCCTTCTTCCAAGGCTATATAGAACGTTTTTCAATTCAGTACCTTTGGCAGCTGCTGTTTTGCTGCTTTTGGGAATGAAAACTCTGTCCTTAAGGGGGCACTGGCAGTGTCATTCAGCACCTCACACTGGGCTGGCTGCTCATAAAGGTTAGCAAATAGTTTTGCTCCGTAGTCATAGTTCTGCTGCAGACCACTGAGATCATCCCTACTCAGGCACCTCTATTGCTGCCTTAAAAGAAGTAACTGATACTGGTATTGAGGTTCTTTAGGCTGATGGAAAGGCCACAGGTCCTCAGTTTACCAAGAAGGAAAATAAATAAAATAAAACCAGACCTGTGAAGGAGGAGGGGAGAGGTGTCACTGACATCTTTTCATAAAAATCCTTTCTTTAGGATTTTTCCTCTTCTGGGAAGCTGAGGCCCCAGAGAAAGAATGTAAACAATAATTATCTGGTGCTGTGGAATGCAGCAGGTGCACCTGGGATTGGTCTTCTGTGAGTGTTTGGATTTACTGACCACTCACAGGAGAGTTGTCCTTGTTTTCTGCTTGGACACAGAACTTTGTGATTCTATTCCTATTCTATTCTTAGCTTAGCAGCTTCTGAACTTTTCTCTCTATTCCTTTTAGTATAGTCATAATGTAACTTATATAATAAATTAATAAATCCAGCCTTCTGATCATGAAGCCAAGATTCTCGTCTGTCTCTCTCACCCTGAGGAACCCTTGCAAAGCCATGCAACAGGAGAGATGTTGTGAACATACTTCTTCCTCTAGGTCTGCCCCAGGGATGAGTGTTCTTGTGGAGAAAGTCTGCTTCTGATCTGTGCATTGTCAGGGAAGGAGGAAACAGAAATGTAGTTCCTGCTTTTCAACATTCTGATCGGCTTCCCACTCCCACCTGGATGACCTGATCACTAGTTCTGTTGCTGTACTGACAGAGTCTGTCTGTCCCTGGAGCTGAAGGCAAGCTGTGGAGGCTAGGTGTAAAATTCAGAGAAGACTCAGCCGTTTACACTAACAGCTTTGACTTACTTTTAGCATTAAGCAGTGGTTTATTTTCAATTTTGTTCGTTGGTTTAAACATCTTTTTCCTGTTGGCCGAATCATCTGTGCAGAGCAGCACATTCAGTGGGTAATGGCTGAGAAGCCTCTTTGGTGTGTAGTAATTGCTAGACATATGGTAGTGCTCTGCTCTTAAGTAACTTTTTTTGCTGAGTAGTTATAAGCAGATCATAGATCCCAGTTAATTTAGTGCTTCAAGGTTTCTGTACTGGAATATGCATGATTCTGTTTCTCTCTCTGGAATGTCTTCATTACTGCTGCTGCTCTGTTGATGCTGCTTTTCAAGTGGGCCAGTCAGAGGTAGCAGATGAGGATAACATGAATATTCTAGAATTGATTTCCTTAAAGGGCTCTCAGTGCTTGTACAGGAAGGCAGGAGCTGCACACAGCAGATGCTGGACATCTGTTAGCAGGAGCTGTGAGAGCTCAGTGCTGTGCTCCACCGAGGGGTTGGCATGGTGTGGGAAGCACAGGCATGGCAGGAAGGAGCTGCTGCCAAGGGATTACTGCTGCTGGAAGCTGGAAGGGCATTGCAAGCATCCAGTCAGCATTGCCTTTCTTTTTGTGTGGATGCTGAAACGTGTTGTTTGCATTTCCAAGTGTTCAGGGCTATGCATGGGCAGGTCCTGTCCAGGTTAATTGTTGCACTCTACCCATATCAGGAATGTTCTGTTTCCCACACAGGGTTGCAGCTTTCCTCTGCGCCAGCCATAACCTTCCTTTTGGAACCAGCAGTTCAGTCTGGATTAATAAGAGTCAATGAGTTACTTCTTCATTTCCTATCCCTTTTTAAACTAGCTGTGGGATTTTTTTTTTCACTTTTTTCCTCAAAGGGCACTTCCAGACCTGTCCATCAGATTCTCTGCAAAAGCAGTTGTTGTCCACAGTGGAGCAGGCTGAGCCCCAGGATGGCAAGGCTCTCTGGTGGCATGTGGCTGGTGTTTGAGCAGCAGCCCATTGTTGGGTTGGGAATGCACATCCCACATTCCCAAGGGACCAGCACTCAGGTTGGGAATGCACATCCCACATTCCCCCGGGACAAGCACTCAGGTTGGGAATGCACATCCCACATTCCCCCGGGACAAGCACTCAGGTTGGGAATGCACATCCCACATTCCCAAAGGGACCAGCACTCAGGTTGGGAATGCACATCCCACATTCCCAAAGGGACAAGCACTCAGGTTGGGAATGCACATCCCACATTCCCCCGGGACAAGCACTCAGGTTGGGAATGCACATCCCACATTCCCCCGGGACAAGCACTCAGGTTGGGAATGCACATCCCACATTCCCAAAGGGACCAGCACTCAGGTTGGGAATGCACATCCCACATTCCCAAAGGGACAAGCACTCAGGTTGGGAATGCACATCCCACATTCCCCCGGGACAAGCACTCAGGTTGGGAATGCACATCCCACATTCCCCCGGGACAAGCACTCAGGTTGGGAATGCACATCCCACATTCCCAAAGGGACCAGCACTCAGGTTGGGAATGTACATCCCACATTCCCCCGGGACAAGCACTCAGGTGAGGTCTCCTCCAGTGACAGTAGGCAAACCAAACAGGAGGAGGGTGGGAGGAGGAATGATGATGGGGATGTTGTAGAGGGAAGTCCTCACTAAGTTACTCAGGGCCATTCTTCACATCTTTGCTGTCTCAGCAGCAGAAACCCTCAGGATTTTGTCAGGATCTCAGTGAACAAGCAGCTGTTGTACTGCATTCCTTGCCAAGGAAATAACTTATTCCAGAAGTTCTCTTCAACTTTAAATCCTGTAGGCTTGAGGAAACAAGCTGCCGCTATAATTTTAGACCTTGGAAAAAAAGTGTGGTTTAATACTGATGGAAAAATCAGATGAAATGGTGTTTCTGTTCAAGACTGCCACATTATTTTTTGGGCATGTTTTATTCAACTTAAATGCTCCCTTCCCCCTTTCCATTCTAGGAAATTTTGCCTTCCTTAATACAAGAAAAAATGTTTTATTCACTGGAGAGCCTGTGCCAAACATGTTTTCAAATGCTTTGTCTTGACACAGCAAAGTGGCAGTGACACAGATGCTGATGCCAAGTAGCTTGCCTGGCTGAACTGTGTCAGTTGTGTTAATACAATCTTCTGCAGAAACTCTGTGTCCCTTCAGAAAAGTCTCCTGCCTTCTTTGTTGTCCTCAAAGTACCTAATTAGTGCAATCAGGAATGGCCTGTATTGCTGAGGTTGCACCAGGCAGTCCAAAACAGGAAGGAATGATCTCTGTAAGCCCCAGATTCTGGCTGCAGTGGGCAGTCTCTCAGGCAGGCCTTTCAGCAGGTGAGTTCTTGCATCACTGTGGGGAAGGAAATCCCTTCCTCACCCCAGTGTTCTGCAGCAGGAGTGATGGATGCTCTCTAATTGCCAGTCTGTAGCAAATTCCTTATTCTTAAAATGCTGGAGAGGAAAGCAAAGTGATGTAAGCTTTGAGCAGCACTGTAAGAGACAGGACTGCCTGCCAAAGGCTTGTTCTAGCAAACAGCACCCATGTTAATTTTTCTGAAGTCTTGCTCTGTTATTTTTTTTTTGTTTGTTTGTTTTGTTTGAGTTTTTTTGTTTTTGTTTGGGGTGGTTTTTTTTGCATCAGTGGTAGATTCTAGCCAGTGCCAATATTCTCCTGCCATATTGCCTCTTACCTCTCACCACTGTGTGGCTGCAAGAGAGCTTCTCCTCACTGCCATTTGATGAGCAGACAAAAATTAAGACTTTGCATGTTTTAACTGCTCTTTTTTTAGACTCATATAATACATCAATGCTTCTAACTCAGAACATTATTAAAAATTTTTGTTTGTGTATTATTTCTTGTCTTGGCACTGGAGATATGTTATTGTGGGAGAAACTCACCTACCCCCAGCATTTTTTAATTAAGTCTCATGGTTGCTGAGCAAATCCTGAAAATGGGACCCCTGAAGGCTTGGAAAAGAGAAAGGAAGTACAAAGAACTGCAGATGTATTATTTCAATTCTCCTGATGTTTCTTCAGGTTCTGTGGTATTTTGGAGCCTGACTCGTGGTATTTGAGTGCTTGGGGCTGACAATACACATTTCATTCACACACTCTACATAACACTGTGTTTCTGTAAGCAGAGCCCACCATGGAAAGTGGGGGAGATGTGGGAAGATGGGCACACCATAACCCTTTTCCTTTGGTTCTGCAGGGCTGCTGGGAACTCCAAGTCAAACATATCAATGAGTTTGTTTGCCTGCTGTTTTTCCCAAAGTGCAGGCAAGGCACATATCAAATTGATGAAGTACAAAGAAAATGCATTTCAGTCTAAGACTGTTCTGTGTCATTATGCAAAGCAGATATTCTTATTGTGAAAGTAGTTTCCTCTTTGCATTTTACAGCCAGGTACTTTCTCCTCTTTAGTGAACTTGCATTGAAGTGAACTTTATCCATCCTTTGAGAGGGCTTAGAAATCAGAAGAAGAGTTGGTGAGAGGGTACGTCCACAGTGAGGGTGAGGCATCAGTAGTTAAGTGCTGGCATATTAGAACAGGATATTAGGATCTTTAATCTAATAAACCATCATTATTTGTACAGTTTGAATAATCTTAACACAGTGATGCTCAGATGAAGCCAAACATTTCCATAATTAACTGAATTGTCTAATTATCTAACTAAACTCATTACAAGCCAGTTAATTCAGGTAAGGGCATGGTCTGTAGTACTATGACAAGGAGAGGGGAGATGTTCTAATCCTGAGTGTTTGAAGTTTTGTTTAAGTTGCTGTATTAGAGGGAGTGTCTCTAAGTCTTTCATACAACATACTTATTATAAACACAACATGTTGTAATTATTGTACCCTGTTGTTGAAACCAAACTGCAAGTTAATGGTGCTTTTCACAGGCCACAGCAGTAAAGCAGGATTTTTTGGAAATATTTTGATAATTGGTTCTGCATATATTCAGAAACTTGTGTGATATTTAGAAGATAGATTACTGAGCCATTAGCAGTCTAGCAATATGATCTGATATCCATATTAATAAACATCTGTCCCAGTGGCATAGCAGATGTGCTAGGTGCATATATAACATAAAATGTACATTTTTTATGAGTACTTTGTTCTTTTTTTACTACAAAATGTTTTAATTATATTATAGATCATGCCATTAGTTTCAGTTGGCAACACTGAAAGTGTGTTAAAAAAAAAAAGAACAAATGGGGTGAGGACAGTTTTCTGAAAAATTCTAAAATACTACTCTGCTAGTGGAATGAACTAATTTTGAAAGGTGAGTTTTACTATCTTCCACTACCAACTTGGAGCCTATCATTACAGGTTTGGGCAGCATTTGCTTCTGGTGGTCCTGGTTTGGTTCCTCTCTAGGTTCAGTAGGCTCCATAAATTCCAGTTGCTGCTGAGTTTATAATGAATGGCATGCAGAGGGCTCAGCTTCATGACTCCCCCTGGGAAATGTCCCAGTCTGGCAAAAATTGCCATTGTTTGCTGGAGATGAAACTTGAAAACTTGATAAATGCAGCTATCATAGATAAGATACAGTAGGTTAACTACCAGAAACTTCCCTAACTCCAAAAAATTCTTCCATTCCCATGTTATGCATTCTAAACTTCATCCAATTTAAAAAGCATTTATCATAGTTACAAAATCTTTTATAATTGTGATTTTGTTTTCTTTGCAAAACACAAGATGGACACTCTGAAAAACAGTTTTGCCTTAATGTAATATCCCTTTAACCAAATACATCTTTTTATGTGGCCATAGCATGGCCTCCCTTCCAGCCCGTGACCCTGCTGCCATTCAGCACTTCTGCCAGTTCTTCTGCCATTTTCTGCCCCATCTAGGAATGCAAGTTTCTGTTTCCCTAAAATGGCTGTTTCTGAGGAGCTGTGGGTAGAGGAGCCTCTCAGACCTCTGCTTCACTTGAGAAGATACTTTTGTTGTCGATTCTTGCAGAGGTGACCCCAGTGACTTCATTCTGGCAGTTCAATCACCTTGATTGGAAGGTAGAATGGTTTGGGCTTTCATGATCAGATATTAAATGCCTGGAGACATGACCAGTGTGGAGTCTTGAGCCTCAAAAATACCTCCCTTCCCCCCAAGTAATCCAAACAGCACAACTTCTTGAGCAGTTTTGTGGTTTTTGAGATCTGGATGAGACTTTTTTTTAATAACTATGGTTGAAGAGATAGCTAAGGGGAACGAAAAAATTTGAGATAAGAAGGCTTCAGAGTTAAAATTGCATTGTTGATCCAGCTCTTAGCTTAGTTGTGTTAAAAGCCCTCTCAGCAGCTGTGTTCACACCCCCAGCACTGTGCCTGTGTCAGGTTTCCCAGAGTTTCCATTTTTCAATGTTTATTTTTGGATAATCAGTTTACTGTCTTCTTTGTTAGTTGTTGAAAAATCTAAAAATCCTTTAGAAGTCAGTTCTTCAATGTTTATGTTTTCTTTTGCTACCATCCATTTTTTTTCCATGGGTAAGTAAAGCGCACCATTGTGTTTTCATCTGTGTTTGTGATGATATAATTAGGATTCTTTACAACTCTTGTCCAGAGGGTAGTTGGCACCAGGCAACCTCTAGCTTGGACTTTCTGAATTCAGATGTTTATGCATCTGCCAAGTACCTTTTGTTTTTAAATTGCGTGGATATATTTTGTGTTAGTTCATTTTCTACATGCAGAAATGTTCTCATCTGCTTGAGGGAAAGGTGCTCTCTGCTCATTTCTACATGCCATTAAACAAGTGAGGTCAGGTCCTACCCCGTGCTCCATCCCTGCTTTGTTCTCAGGGAGAATCTGGTGTTTGAGAGAACAGATTGCTCCCTTTGTTTGATTGCAGGTGTTGTGCCCTGTGGCCTTTGCATCTGTGGGATGTATAGCTGTGTTTGGTGTCAGGTACAAACAGGCGACGTGTGTACTTGTGATTGCAAAATGTGTGGAAACCAACAATGGGACAGTTGTGAATTCTAATAATAACTGAGGAAAACAAAGCATGGAAAAAGGCCTTTGAAGCTATCTTTTGTTTGCAATTAACCCTGCTTGATTTAGGAGCATTGGAATTAAGGTGTTAAGCATGTTGCTTTTTGCTTGCATTTAATCCATAAAAAGCTCTGCAATAATAACCTTTTGAAGTATAATTTTAGAATATTACTTGTATCCTTGAAACTATAGCTTTGGAACATATATAAAGGAAATTTGCTTATCTCACGCCTTATTGAAGCAGAGAAAAACAGCTTGAGAAAGGAAGATGAACATCACCTCAAGGGTTTATGGTTTCAACCAAAGGGAAGCTGGACATCACTGTTATGGGATTTAGAGTCTCTGCAATTAAAAGGTGGGCACACATCTGGGGAGCTGGACCCCACCAGATGGGATTCCTCTTTCTTCTTTGGATACTGGACCAGCACCATCTGGGGATACTCCTTTGAGATACATCCTGAGAAATTAAAATCAAAATAGTGTATAGAATTGTGATGTAATAATTTGGAATAAAAATTGCTGATGAGTAAAAGATTGGAAGTAGAAACTGCTGAAAAAAACTGATGAGTACCCCTATAAATACCTGCAACCATCAATTATCGGTGTGCAGTTGGAGGGAAAACTTCCCCCACTGTACCCAGCGCTGTATTGCTCATACTTTACCATATTAATTAATAAATTGATTGCTGCTTGTATATTGGCCTAGTCAAGCTTCTCATTCATAACACATCCCTGAGGCAAGGGAAGGCCTTGGGACAGTGGCTGTGAGTGCAGGGACAGAGCTGCTGGCCCAGGACAGCCCCAGTTCCTCTCTGCAGCCAGGGGATCCCTCACTTTGGTTCCTGAGCAGCAGTGCAGGGTTAGGCACAGCCTGTGGGGGACCAGCTGAGGGACACAGGGATGTCCTGGGAGGTCTCACGTCCACCTGAGGGTGCTGCTGGCACTGGAGAGGCCCGAGACTGGTTTAGAGAGGTGATTTCCCCCAAGAGCATGGCCCTGGGCCAGGCTTCTGTAACTCAGTTCATGAGTGTTTGTTCTGTGATGGGAAATTCCAAAAGGGATTGTCTTCTGTTAATGTAATTTTTAAAAATGACACAATTGAGGAATAAATACCTTAAAAATGATAGTACAGCAGTCATAAAGCCATAAACTCTTTTGGGATTCACTGAGTTAAAGTTGCTGAAGAGGCCTTCCTGCAGGGCATGCTCTGAAATGATAAGGAAGTAGTCTGGGTGTAGATGTGGCTGGATTTTTTAAAGAAAATACATTGTTTGTGATATTCAGACAATCTAGTTGCTTCTTGTTATCGAGGAACCAAAAAGATACACTTTCAAAAGCAAGGAGAATGTTTCATTTCATAAAGGTTACAGCATAGCCAGAGGATTTTAGAAGACAGTATTGACCTCTTTTAGAGGCATTGCTCTATTTTTGCCCTGTACCACTCACACCCCTACTTTGTCTCATTAGTACCCCTCCTGTGGCATTTTTTTCTCCTTCCAGGCCCTTAAGACTTGCTTTTCCTAACTCCTGTTGAAAATTCAGCACGTGGCCCACAGGAGTGAGAAGCAGGGGGGGCTCTCGCAGATTCCTTACAGCTGGCTGGGCTGTAGTTCACTTGTGTGCTTTGGGAGGATGCAGATGTGTGCAGCTGCAATTGGTCAGCTGGAGACATCCTGCACACAGCCAAACAGCTCTGTGCCTGCTGTGCCAGCCTTGCAGGGGACAGCTGGGAGTGCCCCTGCAGCCAGGCTGGCAGTGCCCAGGGGTACTGTGAAAAACGCCAATCACTTGCTTTTAAAATTTTTAAAAGTTTAATAGTAATGAAATGGTTAAAAAGAATAGTAACACAATTAGAGTAATAACAATTTGGACAATATGAGACAATAAAAACAAAGAGTTACAGACAGTCCAGGTACCTTTTTCTGGGCATCAGGAGCCTGAAAAAGGAGCCACGTTAACAAAGGATTAACCCTTAAGAACAATAGCTTGTTGCATATTCATACACTTCATACATGATGCATGAATTCTATTCAAACACAGGATTCCATCTGGTCAGTGTCAACTTCTTCCCCTGAATCCTAACAGCGCCTTCGAGGCAGGAAGAAGTTTGTTTCTTCTGATAAGAAGGCAATAAATTCACTTTCTCTGAAAGATTTAGGTGTCCTATGGCTGTTATCTCGCCGTAAGTCCTTTCTTTTAAACAAAGCATCTTACATAGCATAGTTTCTATTTTAACAATTTTTATAACCTAAAACTATATTTAACACAGTACTTAAGAGAATTAATACAGCATTACTTTCTAACACAACACATACAATATTCATTTGAATATTTGCTAAAAGCCAATCATAAATACATGCATTTTTCACAGGTACCATGGCAGTCCTGGCCTGCTGGACAAGGACGAGCCTTGATGTGTCCTTTGCACTGTCCCCTCCCAGCCCAGCTCAGAGTGCAGGGGCCCTGCATTCAAAGCCCACTGTGTGCTCACAAGTTCCATGTTACTTGTTCAGAACCCAGTTGCTGCTGCTGCTGAGAGTACAGAAATCCCTGAAACATAGTCTGTGAGGCCCTTGGGTGGTTTCCTGTATTAGGTGAAAATCTCCAGGGAATTTATGTTCATGACAGAAAAAAAAAATGGGAGAATGCAGATTGATGAGGCAAATAGCAGAGAGTTCTCCTGCAGTCACTGAAACAGTAACTGTGGGTATGTGACGTGGTGATTAAAATGACAGGCATCCTAATGAAAGTCCGTGACTGGAAATGGAAGTGTGCTTTGAAAAGCTGGATCTGGAAGGAGAAGGAGATGGGGAAGCATCTGAGGGATAATGAGAGTAAAAAGAGGTGAGAGGCTCACACAGTTAATGTCTGGTGGAGGTGGCACAACAGTTGAGATGTTGTGGTGTTCCCTCACTTTGCACTAATGGTGTTTGTGCATGGCTGTGAGAAGCAGATCATAGGGGGATGTATCTGGGGATACATTTCTGGTGGCACAGGAGATAGTGGCTGGGAAATTGCAAACCGGGGAAACCAGTTTACAGTTTCTACAGCTGTAAATAATGTCCTCTGGAACGAAACTTGAGCTTCATGGATGCCATCTACCTACAGAAGGGATAATCAGATTTATCCAGGTGCATTATCTTGTACAAACTGCTGCTTTTATTATCATTTAATCTCTTTTTAACAAACTAGTGCCAAATGTAGAAGTATTTCTATGTTTATATGTGCTTACAGAGCTGAAAATCCAAGACATGCCATACTTTGACTTGTGCACACAGATGGACCTTTGGATGTTTGGAATTCTCTTGCAGTCTTTGGTAAGATGCATCATCAAAGTCCAGTTTAAATCCAGCTGAGACCAGCTGCAGGACAGCAGCTTCCTCTCTTTCCACTTTTTTTCATGACTACAGGCTTTTGACTTTTTTTTTTTTAGCTCAGTGTAAAATCCACTGATTAAATAGTTTAGCAACAACAGTGAGCTTTGTGAAGTGCTTTTTATCTTTAGATCACAATGACAATTTGATAATGTTTTTTTTACATATAGATAAAAGTATTTCATTATATGGTGTTCTGTTCTTTAATATATGTGGCTGGTCTCAACTGGACAGAAATTACACATTTTAATTAACACATTTCATCATGGTTGCAAGAGAGTTGCAAATGTCTTAGAGAAGACGTGGACTTTGGGATGTAGAAGTGAAGGGAAAGGTCTGTGTGTGTGCACAAGTGTAAGTGTGGGAAGATGGCACAATTCTTTGATTTTCATCTCTATAACTAGTGTATGTAAACATGCAGACACTGCTGTGTGTGGTTGCTGCACACATGAATATTCAGTGCAGCAGAATCAGACCTGTACCCCTTTGATGCTTTGCTTCCCACGTTCTGTTGTTGCTGTGATGAGTTTTGTCAGAATTGTGATTTAACAACTTACAGTCAAAATTTCAGCGGCTTCTCTGCCTCCCGGGCTGCAGGTACAGCTTCTCTCCTGACATACCTTCCTCTGTTCCACCTGACTGCTGCTTTGTGTTCTCTTCCATATTATTTTAAGAGGCAGTTCCAAATTGTGAAGCATCCCTGATAGGTAACATTATTATCAGCAACTACTCAAGTAGTGTCAGCATTTTTCCCTCTGAATGATATCAGGGTTTCTCAGTTCCACAAGTGATATGATCAGGATGGTACAGCAATGTTCTGCTATATGGAACTACATTCTGAAGCAGGAATTCCTTTCTGGTTTTGTGCTTTTTAAAACTGTGGACCAGAAATAATTCTAGTGACAGTTTTTGCAGTGCTCACCTTTGACTGTGCAGCCAAGTTTGCAGTGCCTGGATTGCTCTGCAACTTCATTCAGCTGACAAAATACGGGAGTGTAGAAATACTCCTGTTTGTCCTTGTCATGTTTAAATAACTGGATGTGACTTCATTTATCCAAGCAGAGAGGAGGAAAACTCACGGATCATTATGGAAAGATTCCTTCTGTGTTTTTGTAGCCTCAAATACATTATCCAAGCAGTGCTACAGACAAAGGCCATTGTGTTTGTCCTGGTGCAGACCTGCTGCCTGTTACAGGTGAGAGATGGCCAGCTCTGGGAAAAGCATGGGGAGGTCAGGAGCAGAACTGGTGAGGATGGACCTGAGGGCTGTACAGACAGACGGCCAGGGACCATGTCCTCAGAAGCAGCTGGGGGGAATGGGGAGGCAGGGCTCTGCTGCTTGGTGCCCACAATTCCCTGCCACATGGGAGTGGCACTGGAGGTGAGCTACAGATGTACCACAGGGTTTGTGAAATCTCCACAGCACTCAGGCTTTCCTCAGAGACCACAAGTGGTCTTGGTTCTAGTGAGATTCAGGGAATTTTGGACATGGCCATCAGAACTGAAATTGGTAATCACTGATGCTCTTTGAAAAATCTGCTTCTGTATTGTATGAAGCACTGAGAAAATTTTTGGTAGCTGTATTTTGGTCTTGGATTGCACAATACAGCAAATAAGAGAAACAAAAACAAATGACTGGGTCCCTCGTAGAGCAAAGCCTTCTAAAATAGCTTGGCTTTATTTTGTAGAGCTGGTGAAAGGACAGGGGGCTTGGGGAGACAAGGATGACCCAGATAAGAAAGCTACAATGTGAGATCAGCAATGAGTATCTAGATAGCAGAGCAGAAAAAGAAAGAATCATAGGACTGATAGAAAGTTGTATGGATCTAAAAAATTGCTGTAAATAACAGTAATTTTCAATTCCCATTTCACTGCCACAGAGGTGTAAAGCCTTTAACTAATCCCATGGATTTTTGCACCGGTCTTCATTTTCACTATTTCTTTTGCCATAGTTGTGTTATCATTCTGCCTTGGAGGAGGGGAGAGCCTGGAAGTACAGCTCCCAGGAACAGGGTGGCCCCTTGGACAGGACAGGTGCCTGTAGGACAGGACCTGGAGGTGGGCAGGGTGTCACTGCTGCTCCAGACCTTGTTCTCACTTGTGTGGGTGCCACAAGAACTGTGCACACAGCACCACTGACTGCTGCTGGCCAGGAGGAGCTCAGTGCCTGCTCCAGGAATGAGCTGAAGCGTAGAAGCAAACCCAAACCTCATCCATTCTGTTGGCACTCAGTCTTCTCTTTCCTAAACAAAGTTTACATCTTTGCAGGAATTCTCCTACAGAGACCTCGTTACTGTAAAAAAGACCAGAAGTGTTTATTTCTCCTCTCTATTGTCATTTGTCTATATTTCCCATTACCTCTTCTTCTGCAGCATGCCAGTGCTGATTCCTGATGGATTTGTGATCTGCTGAAACTCAGTGCTTCTTACTCTCCTGTTGTGTAGGGGCTGACTCTCCATGTGTATCTCTGTGCTTGGTTTTCCTACCTGAGGGTATCTTTTTTTTATTGCATCTACCTTTTCTTCCAGTTCTCCTCAGGTAATTCGTAATTCCAAATCTGGTCTCCTAGCCTATTTCCTTTTTCTTTGCCATCAGTACCAAATATAAGTTCATTAAGCATTCTCTTTATTCCCTTCACCCAAGCCATGAATAAAGAACTGAGCAGCTCCAACACCAAGGCAGGGAAACCAGGTTGCTTCCCTTCTGCCCTCTGCTGTGGCAGTGGCCCTTTGATAACCAGTCCCTCTTGCAGTGTGCTCCTCCAAGTTTGGTCTCTCCTTAGCAGTGACTTCATCTGTTTTCCATGTATTGTTTAGGCAGATCATAAAAATGGAACAGGAGAAGGTTTCAGACCCTGCCTGAAGATACATGGTATTTACAGCTTCTAATCTTTCCAGAAGCCATAAACGTTTGTTTTCCATTAGTCGGACAATATTTATTCTTAAAAAATCATCTGGGCTGTTTCTCATATCTGTTACATTCTGCCTGATTTTTTTTTTGTTTTATTTCAAATTGATAGGATTTATTTGTCCTCAGCAGACACCATTTGGAGCTGACAGACAACTGGGGCAGCTGCTCTGCTGCCCTTGCTGCCAAGAGGTTTGGAAGGGCACCAGGTCAGGGGCTGGCTTGTGCACAGTCAAAAAGGTACCAACCCAGAACAGCCTTCACAAAGTTTTTTACTTTACAAAATACTCAGGTTGGGTTTATGTGTGTTACCCTGCTCTTGCTGTACAAAGCCAGTGCTTTCAGACCTCCTCTCCCTTCCTCCTCTTGGAGGGAGATGCAGACCCTATTAGCAGTGCAGGAGGGCAGCAAGGAAGAGAAACTCCTGTATTAAACCCATTTTCACTTCCAGAATAGACAAATACATATTATATGCTGTGTTCACTTTGCCTGGAACTCACTGTCCCATTCTTGGGTCCTTGGAAACCGGATATTTTCGTAAGTCTTAAATTCCTTCACTCACAAAAGGTATTTCTACCTAAAAAAATACTATTTATTACAATGAGTTTATGTTTGTTACTTCATGCCTTTGAATGTTTTTTTTTCACTGTGCCCTTTTCTCATCTCACCATGCTTTCATTTTTGTTACATTAATTTTGTTAAGGAATAGACCTGCTTCAGCCATTGCACCTGTAAATGTCAAGTGGGGGTTTGGCCTTAATTCAGTTACTTAGTTTTACCAGCATTAAGAGTTCTTATCTTGTAATTTCCAAACCTCTACAGCCAGACAGCAACAGAAAGATTTTCATTTCATGCATTTTCTTGCTCTTGTGTCTACAGCTGTAACAAACTGGCAGAGGTCAGCTCTGGGATCCACCTGTACAATCTTCAATTACCTTTTACCCATGTGGATATCCTGAGGAGCTCTGCTGCCTCCTGTTTGTGTAGATGTAACTGATAGAGATGTGCAACCACGTGTAATAAAAGGGATTTTTGATTATAGCTGCAATTCTAAAAAGTGTAATTTTTCTTCCTTGAACACCAAGCCCTTCACAGATTTAATCTAAAACTCTGCATGTTCAGCTGGGAGGGGCAGGCAAAGCGATCTGCAGGAGAAAATGATTGACTCAGTAAGTTTAGAGCATTTGTAATGAGTGAGGTATGAATCCTGCTTCCTTGTCCCTGCTCTCAGGACTGCACACAATCACTGCGTTAATAAAACAAAAAACAAACTTCAGAACGGCTCACAGAATAGAGATCAGAATGTGAGACTGGAATCCAGATTTCCTACCCTGCCAGTACTGAAGCGCTTTGCAGAGCAGCAGTGGGAGGCAGAAGAGGAAACACAGTGTGTTTGGGGAGGAACTGCAGGAGGTACAAACGGTACCTTGGAATGTGGGGACAACTGAATTAACTAACCACAAGAGTGTCCATAAAAGGTAATTATTATTTGTAGGAGTATCTTTCTGTGAGTCAATAAATGGCTGTACCTTATACAATTGCACAGTAAGTAATGCACTTTCCCTTGGGACAAACATGTACCTGAAGTAACACTTGCATCACCTGGACAGGAGCTCTGACCTTCCTCACCTCAGGAAATGTCCCTGTCCAGTCCCCCCTCCAAGGAGCCCTTGCCAGCACTCTGCCTCCTTCAGCCCTAACAGATGGACCAGGCTGGGGCCGCTCAGGTGGACACTGGCCTGGCTTTGGCCAGGGTTGCCAGACCTGATCCTGCTCTGAACAGGTGTGCTCAGGTCTGACCAGCAAGAGAGAGACGATGCTGGGTGAGGAGTGTTGGCAGTCGTGCCTCCTGTGCAGTGCCCTGGCAGAGCTGCAGTTGGAGCGGCCGTGTCAGGGCCTGCTGAGCCGCAAGCTGGACCTGATGGCACAAGGGCCAGAGTGCCTGTGAGCACGGGGGCTGTGGCTGGAGCTGAAGCTTTCAGCTCACACCGGAGTGCTGTGAAATGTGTCCCTGTGTTGGGCTGGGAGTTCCTCAGCCACTGCTCAGTGCAGCTCCCTCTGCCTGCTTCTGCTGCAGGCAAGTGTGGAACATTTGCTGAGGGGAGCACAGCGTGGAGGGAGAAGCCACCAGCTTTGCTTGCAGACAGAAGAATTTCTCTTCTCTCTCTGGAGAAGGTGATGGCAAAAATGTTTTGGAGTTGAAGTAGAAGTTTTCATTACTGTAAGAATCAAGAGTATCAGTGCTTTTCAGAGTGAAATACCAGAGTGAAGGAAAACAGAAACTAATGCCCATACTGATGTCTGCAGATTGCTGTGGTTAAGTTTAGGCAGACAGGGATGGAGTTGCTCTTGGGTCATCCTGGCTTGGAGCAAGAACAATGAGATTTGAGAGGCTTCATGCTCTCTTTCACAATTACTCAAACCCTTTGGTGTTGTGCTAATTAACACAGTCCAACTTCTTTCCTGGAGTGATTGTACCTTTCAAGAAACATTGAGGTGAAGTGTTGGGATTTTTCCTCCTATACCTTTGTGGAGATAGTCCAAATGGCTTTCTTTGTTTGAAAGAAATAATGAAATTATTTCCTTCTTTGTACGAAGGAAATAATCCATTTTCTTTCGTGTCAGACTTAGCTGGATGTCTCTCTATATATTATTTATGGTGTACTCCTGGTTTTGTTGTTGGATAGAGTAGCTAATTTGAGCTCCAGTAACAATCCATCACTACCTTGGGGAGATATAATTGCTTGTGAGTATAGTACTTCGTGTCTTGTCTTTGTTTTTCATTGCCTTGAACGTGTTGTCAGCTTGCTCAACCTGTAAGGCTTTATGCTTGGAAATAGTGAGGTGTGAGGAAAATAGATGCTTTAGATCCTCCATGCAATGAATCCAGGCTCTGCTGTCGCAGGTTTTGAACTCAGTGAAATCACTGGGGATGAACATCAGTAACTGAGTGTGTGAGGTAAAGTCTAGCCTTAAACATTAGAGACTGGAAGCAGGGAGGGAACAGTAAGATTAAAGCTGACTTGAAAAAAAAAAAATTTAAATATTACACAGTTTCCATAGCTGAGAAATTAGGATTTCTTTAGGGGAAGAGGTGGAAGACTCCAGAGTGGAGAAATTTTGTAATGTTGTTGACCAACAGATGGTAGTTGGTGGAAAGGTTTTTATATTTGTTTCTTGAACAGCTGTAGGTGCATGAGCTATTGCATGTAGGTGTGCACTATCCACCATGATTTGGGATGCTTCAGCATGTAGTGGAGGAGGGTCAGGGAGTAGATCTGTAGGAGGAAAGGGATGCTGTTACAGTGATACAGGGAAAGACCTAAATATCTGGAAAAACATTCCAGAGAGTGAGATGGATAGCTCAGGGAAACATTGCCTTTCAAGCAAAGTGTTTTTTCATACTTCAGACTTACCAGAAAGAAATTCAAGTGCATATAACACTGCTAGGAAGCTGTGCAGTGGTTGGGGAAAACAACCTAGATGATTTAATAGACTTTATGTGTCTCTAACATCTGGATTCAGGGAGTTAATCTGAGTTAGTGGCATTCTGAATCTATTGAGTTTGTGTTAAATCAGGAGAAGTGGGAATTCACAAAGTGCACAGCTGCACTGGTGTCATTTGAAGCAGCATTCATTGAACCCGGTAGTTATTCACCCCTGGAACTCCTTTGTTGAATTAGAAACAATAAAATCCCAGCACTGCAGAGCCCTCAGCAGAGGATGGAGGGATCCCACCCTCAGAACAGGCACTGCTGCTCTCGCCCCTTGGCAGGGGTGGTCCCACAGCCCCTGCAGAGGGGCAGCTCTGACCCTCAGCCCTGCAGCCCCTCGAGGGCTCTCCGTGTGTCCCACAGCCTCTCCTGCTCAGCATTCCTCCTCTGCCCCACTCCAGAGCTCCAGGTTGTTGTGGGTGTGAACCCTTCTGTCTCTCCTTATGTTTATGACGTGTAATCATCCTTTTTGCTCAGCTCCCAGTGTGTCCAAGCTTCCTTCATGGAAACCCTCACAGAGCTGCAGCCTTACCAAAACAGGGAAAGCCGCAGGAAGGCTTTGTGTAGGCTTTTACTGGGGTGTGTACCTCAGTGCTGTCTGCTGTTCTCCCAGCAGCTCTGCCTCAGGGACTCCTGTTCAGACTGATGGCTGAAACACTGAAACAGCCCCTCTGGCTTTGTACAGGAATGCTATAGGGACTCTCTTTCTAATCAGTAGATTGCTTAGGTCAAAATGTAGTGTTTGCACTTGAACTAACATCCTGTTCTTGTTACAGGGCTCACAAGGGTTGCAGGGGTGAAGAGAGAGACGAGAATCTTGACCTCATGTTCAGAAGGCTTCATTTATTATTTTATGCTATATATTACATTATAACTATACTTATAGGAATAGAGAGAAAAGCTCTCAGAAGCTTGCTATGCTAAGAATAGAAAAGGAATGAATAACAAAGGAGCTCTCTCTGATTCTGTCCCAGAGAGAGCTCGGCCTTTGATTGGCCCTTAATTGTACACATCCAACATGGCCCAATCCCAGGTGCACCTGTTGCATTCCACAGCAGCAGAGAACCATTGTTTACATTCTTTTTCTGGGGCCTCAGCTTCCCAGAAGGAAAAATCCTAAAGAAAGGATTTTTCACAAAAGATGTCTGTGACACTATTTTGTTTTTTTTTTTTTTTTTTCTTTTTCCTCTGTTTCTTCCATTTGGCCAGTGATTCAGCAGATATGGTGTACTTTCCCAAATATTCTTTTCAGAATACTCAGAATTTCCCAGCATCATAAACTGGGACTAATGGCTTATTATGCTACACTGGAAGGCAGCTAAGCCTCTGCTTTATATCAAAGGCTCTGGATTTTACATGAAGGTTAAAAAAGGAGCACAGACAGTCCTTGGTGGTGCAGCAAAGGAGCTTTCTTTTTGTCTTCTTAATGTGCTGGGGATTCAGCTCATTTTAACACAAGGCTGAGGCATTCCTGAGTATTTAACATTTATGTCAAGACTGAGCTGTGGCTGAAAGCTCAGAGGCATCACACCCCACATTTCTTAGGGGCTGTAGAGGAGAACTTGAATCATTGGTGCATTAGGTGCCCCGTGGGGCAGAGATCTCCAGAACAGTCATTGCTGAGTGCTCCTCTAGTGGCTCTGAGGGTGCCCATGTCTGTGGGGAAAAGTAACACTTCATTTTAATTTCTCTGAAGTAATTTTTTGGGGTGGAATGATTTCATTCTCATTAGATCTCTGAGGGTACCAGGAAATTCCTGGTTTAATTGGAGAACTTTACCCTCAAAGCCAGCTTCAAATGTCAGCAAAGCTGCTGCAGGTTCAAGAACTAACCTAAGCAGCAATGGCTTGAACTGTCCATGCCATCTCTTCCTTGCTGGCTGTTTTAATCCTGGGTTTCACCTTTGGTATTGTTTGGCTGGTCCTGGGTTGGACCTTGCCAGGGCTGCTGGTAGTTTGTGGAGCAGCTGAAGGATGTGCTGTGGATGCCTGACAAACCTCTGGCCTTTGTTGCAGTGCAAATAACAATGAACCAGTGGCCTGGAATGGAGGGAAGGGTCAGTAGGCACACAAAGGAATTGGGCCAAAGGATTCAACAACTAAGGATTCAAAGGGAAAAGACCAGGAAAGGCAGATGGAAGATACGGTGAGGGCTCAAGTACTCAGTCCTAGATTCAGGGGATTGCATTTGCAAATTCATTCCCCACATACTTTGCCATAACAAGAAGGTGCCTTTCTTGAGAAACAGTGGTGTGTAAAATACTGGATCCTAGGTTGTTCCAATTGTGGGCTTTCAAAGTTGAGAATAAGGAACTGTAATTAGTAAAGTATGCTTTCCCCCAAGAACTTATAGTTCTTTGCTGACCAGTATGATTAATCAAGAAGAGATTAAACATTATCTGTCATCTTGTGTTGTCACCACTGTCATTTCCTGACTGCAATGCTGGTACAGGTCCATACTATAATATTTTTAGGTTAAATGAGTTTTTTTAGTGGAATGGTCTTTACACATAAATCCATACTGACTTGGAAGAGAAGGGTCTTCTCATTTGAACAAAGACTTACATCAATTTTTTTCATGTTGTCTACTTCCTTTGTCCAGTGCTGTAAATTGATTTTGGGCCTTTGGAAATTAAATGCTTAGTGAAACTAGAAGTATTCCTGTCAAAGATGTTGGAAGGCAAAGCTGAGTTCAGCAGCATTGCTCCCTTTATACATGCATGAACTACAATTAAGTGTTGATTTTAGTTCAGGTGAAGTGTTTCAGCGTTAAAGAGGCTGAGGTTCAAGCAAATGTGAAGAGAAGGGTGGTCATACTTCCTGCCTCAAGTTGTACTTCTTAGCTCTTAGAAACATTCTGTAATTAAAGCAGCTTTTTGGGCTTGGGAGGAGGGTGTACAGAAAGTGTCTGACTTTCTGGCAGACTGTTCACAAGAATTTGGCTGTTTTCCTAGACTGAAATTCTGAGGAAATTCTCTAATTGTTTGGGAAGTGTTTTTCTGATACAGCATATCTGTGTTCTGAGTGGCCCATGTAAGCTGATGTGCACCAACTGCATTTTTAAAACCCCAACTAAAACCAACCCTGCTATTTTTCTGACCAGATATGCATAATGGCTCTCAGAATACACTGAGCTGAACTTCCTTGGAACATATTACTAGAAAATGGAACGGAAAGGAACCTCATATAACTCTGGGAATAGCAAATGCCCAAGAAATTTCTTAAAATCAGGATTTGGCATGGGTTGTGCTTTCAATATGAAGAAACTGTAACATCTTTCTGGTGCTTCTGCATCCTGTTGATGCCAAACAGTACAAATTTGTGGGTCATGAAAACACTTGGGGGAGGATTTAATTACTGTCACTTGTGTATGTGTATTGCTTTGTTTAATTGAGTTGTTCTGCACCTCGTGTGCAGGGCTGTGATTTATGCTGTGCTTTATTTTGTCTGTGCTTCTCTGCAGGGGGAGAGGCCCTCTGAAGCACACGGCCGATGTCATCAACGCCGCCAAGGTGATCTCGGAGTCGGGTTCGCGCATGGACGCCCTGGCGCGGCTCATCGCCGACCAGGTGAGCTGCCCTGCAGGAGCCTGCCCTGCTCAGCCTCACCCCAGCACCTCCCAGGACACAGCTCCTGTCTGAGCCTCCCTGTGCAGCCTCCTCTCTGTGTGGATCTGTTGTAATCTCGTTGTTGTATTTCTAAAGTCCCATGAAGTCTCGTACCTTCTCCGTGATACTTCTTGGGGGCAGTTCTTCGCAGCTCTGACTTCTTCTCCTGCATGTTGCTGCTTCTCAGTCAGGGCTCCTTCCAGGCTCTCCCTGACTGGCCAAGCCCACCCCCTTTTATCCCAGTCATCTTCACTAGCTACAGCCCAGTTAAGGACATTGCAGCTGCAGCCCATCAAAAACAACCAGGGCTTATCAGGGCAAGGCCTATATACAGATATTCAATATACAATACAGATATTTTACTAGGAATCCTACTATATTTCCCCCTTTTCGTTTACTTACAGAGACAGGTTTTACATATTCCACTTATAATTATATGATACATATATGTTCCCAGCTCTCGACTGTACAATACAATACAACTCGGACTTCTATTATATTTTTCCCCCTTTTTATAGAAACATATTTAGATGGACACAATATACTACATATATTCTACCACAGCTCTTGGCTGCACAACACATATATTTACCATGACTCGAAGGCCATGTTTCCCCACAGCTTCTTGACTCAAAGGCCATAATCCAACACAGCTCCTGGCTGCCCCAGCTCCTTGATTCAATGGCCATGCTTCTCCACAGCTCTAGGCTGTCTTAGCCTCCACAGCTCTCAGGCTGCTTATCTCCATCACGTTGGGGTCACCAGATGTTGTAATCTTGTTGTTGTATTTCTAAAGTCCCATACTGTAACAAACATAGTTCTAAAGTCTCGTACCTTCTCGGTGATACTTCTTGGGGGCAGTTCTTCACAGCTCTGACTTCTTCTCCTGCTTGTTGCTCCTTCTTTATCAGGGCTCCTTGTCAGCTCTCCTTGACTGGCCAAGCCCAGCCCCTTTTATCCCAGCTATCTTCACTAGCCACAGCTGCAGCCCAATTAAGGCCATTGCAGCTGCAGCCCATCAAAAACAACCGGGGTTTATCAGGGCAAGAACTGTATACAGATATTCAATATACAATATAGATATTTTACTAAGACTCCTACTATATGTATCCATGGTCTGTTCATGTACACCTGAAAGGGACGTGTACGTACATGACACGTGTCTAGGGACACACATCCCTCTGCACATGTGTTTGTACATGTGGCTGAATATTTGTGAGCTCCCTTAAGCTCTGAATGCAACATTTTAGACATACAGAATATATGAACATGTATATAGATACACATTTAAAATATATGTGTTCATGGCTGCTTTGTTTTATTTATTTATTTATTATTGACATATTAAGGCATATGTATATAAATAGTTGCATAAAAAGCTGTTGTCCTGCTTTTACCCCAACTGGCAACTGAGTACAATGCAGCTGCTTGGTCACCTACTCCTGGAACTGGAAAAAAAGGAAACGTCATGGGTAGTTGTAAAAAGTTTATTAATTTAAAATATAATAGTAGTAGTGGTACTGCTAACATTGATGCTGAAAGAGAGGGGGAGAGAGGACTGAGACCAGAGAGAAAGAAGGGATGCCCAGCACAATTCCCCAGCATGTGCTGCCTGGTGCCCAGCCTGTCCCTGAACAGCAGTCAGCTCCTTCCAGGTGAGTCCCCCATGCTGACCATGGCACTCCATGGAACTGGTATGGAAGAGCTTTGGCCAGTTCACATCACCTGTCCTGGCCATGCTCCCCTTGCCTGCACGCTGCTCACTGGCAGAGGGTGGGACACTGAAAGGTCCTTGTGTGCCACCTTCCTTCCCATTCTTGATCCAGCAGAGCAGGGGGCCAGCCCCTGTGGAGAGCAGGAGCTCTGTGCCCGGCAAAGGCAGCAGCTGTGCAGGCAGCAGGGCAGGGCTGCAGGCTCATCCTCTCCTGAGTGAGCTGGGGAAATTGCCCAGCAGCAATGCAGCTGCTCCAGGTGAGCTGTGGGAGCACAGCATGGAGGCACTGGCACAGAGCTCTGCTGCTCTGGGCTCTGAGCACCAGCTTAGGAAGGACAGACTTGTCTGGCTCCAGAATGGTTTGTTCTCCGCCCTCTGCAGAGTCACAGAATCCACATTTTTCCTGTACTTTCCTTCCCTGCCCTCCCACCCCTAACACTGGCTGTTTTGCCTCTGCAAATCCGCAGCTTGAAGGTGATTTTTGGTCGTGCATTTAATTTTTATTTGAAGTTATTTTAAGTAACTCTTATGAGTTACTAATCACCATGAAATGCCAAGTGTTGGAACTGGGAGGTGTGCTTTATTTCTGTTGGAGTTTTAGATGGCTCAGCCTCCCCTAGAGGAGCCCAGCAGAGCAGGGTAGCTCAGCAGCCTGCCTAGGGGAGCTGCAGTGGCACGGGGCACCCCTGCAGCCTCCTCACCAGGCTGGCTGGGTCTCTTTAGGGCTGTGCAACACCAGCAGAGCAGTGCAGGTGTCACACCTGCAGCATTTCTTCCTTTGTGGCTGCCTTTCAGGTCCAGGGCAGCACAGGACAGTCACTGTTTCCACACCCTCACATGCTCTCTCTTCTCCCTTCACTTTTTATTTTCATATTCAGTGCTTGCTTTCCTACTGTCTAGAAAGAAACCTCAGTCTGTTAGTGGTTGTCCTGTGGTAACAATGAATTTCTAGTTTGTATCTATACAGTTGTCATCAGATTTGTGGAAAAAATAGGTAAAATATCTGAATTCTCCAATTCCTGATCTTAACACACTTTCTTCCAGCACTGGACAACAGCTGCTTTCAAGATTTTATCTATTACTGATTAAAATTTAAACCTGTCACTGATACATTGCAGAAAATGATGAGATAGCAAAGCCAAAGCTGAGTAAGGATCATAAATTCTTGTTGGTTTTAGGACAGGAAATCCACTCTCACTGAAATATTTCTTCTATGAAAGAAAGATTTCAGCTGTATTAGTACAACGACTCCAGCCTAGAAATATGAGCAAATCAGTGTGAGGAGAAGGTATTCATGAGCCACTAGTGGTGATAATTTGTGTGTCCCCTCAGAGCTGCTGGGAAATGTGACATCACTGAGGTTATTGTAACCCATTTACTGAGTTCACTCCAGCTCCTTGCCTTGGTCCTCACTCAGCTTGCACACAGCTGGCACCCAGGAGCCCCCTGACCCCTGGGATTTGTTCTGTGCCTCTGAAGGACACTCCTTACTTACAGGTGTTGCTTGGATTTTAGATGCAGTTTGACATTACATTATATGCATTAAAACCAGAAAAATCCAAATCAAAAGATGGGCCAAGGCAGCCTTCCAGTTATGGTGAACACAATTGCAAGTATTGCTAGGTAGGTGTCAAATTTAGTAAAGAGAATCTTGCTTTGTTCCTGCTATTACAGATATTCTTAGTATGATCCTCTCACTCCTTGCATGGCTAGAAAGCTTTTAACTTCTGTTAAAAGAAGGTTTAAAAGGGTTTTTTTTTGGCTGTGCAAGTTATTCTTTAACTTAGAAAGCTCTTTTCTCATTGTGGTGGTTTTTTTTAATCTTGAAGGTATTTTCAAATTCCTTTTCTCAGCTGTTGTTTTGCCAGGTTTCCTATGCCCTGCACTCCTGGGGTCTTAAAATAAAATAAACTTTACATTCCTCTGGGCAACCAAATAACTGTTCTCTGAATTTGGGCCAAACTGGATAAGCCCTTCAGGAATCTGGTACCCAGTCAAACATGAGTATTGCTTTCCTGAGCAGCATTTGGACTTTTTAGTGGAGTATTTCACATGTTGCCTTTTACTAACAACTAAATTCTGTAGCATTTCTATTATGTGAAAAAAAGGATTGATATGATTTTTATAGCTCCCTGTTGCTGTGTGTGAAGGGAAGGCATACAGCATGGTACAATCAGCAGAACTCAGCTGTATTTCAGTCCACAGTCACAAAGCACTGCTAGGATAGCTCAGAGTAACCAGGGTCCAAATCCTCACAGTTACAGCATCAACAGCAACTTGCACACATGAATCACAAGTGCATTATAAATTCATTATCAGGAGACGTTCCCTTTTGTCAGAAGATTTTTGTTCTTTATTCCTTCTGTCAGAAGATTTTTGCTGCTTGATGTGACCTGGAAGCCCTGAGATGATGAAGGCAGTGAGTGCCTCCCCCTGGGCTGATGAAATGTGCTGAAGAGTGGGGTCTGTATTAAGAACCTGCTCTGTGTTGCACCCGCTGGGCTCCCAGTCAGGCTGGGCTCATTCAGAATGCAGTTTGTCAGAGCTAATTGCAGTGTGTAAATAATCCCTTTGGGTGACACAACCCCACTGGGGGAGCAGCAAAGCTGCCTCCTGTCTGTGCCCAGCACACATTTATAGTAGGTGGTGTGTGGTTATCTCCAATATTGATCCCCATGAAGGTTTGGGTTCTGTAGAGAAATGCTTTGGCCTTGGTTAGCAAGGGGATGAAGTGAGAACAAAGCAAACCCAGAATGGTCTGTGGGCAGAAGCTCCTGTTCATTCACACCCCGTGTGCAACTGCTGTGCCACTGGCTTTTTCACTTGGATGGTGAGTGCTGGTTTCAGTCCGGTTTTAATTACTGCATTATTTTAACTTCATTGTTTGGATGTTCTGGTAGATATTCTCTTGGGTAAAATAGCACTGCATCTTGGGGATGCAGGTCAGTTCTGATGCTGCTCTTACAGAAAGCCCTTGCCAGCAGCAGCCACTGCCCACAGGATGTGTGGGGAAAAACCTCTCAGAATCTGATGGGCTCTCCAGTCAGGAATGTGCAGCAGTAAACTGGTAACCATCAATTACTGTGGGTTGGTGAAACTCAGAATTTATTGATTGTCCTTCTGTTGCAGCCTAGTGTTTGGTTTTGCTGGTGAGCAAGTGCTGCTTGTACCAGCTGCTTCTGAGCAGTAGGTAGATGACTCCTTGTGCAGCGTCCTCCCTGCAGAACATTTGTTCCCAGCATCTGCTGATGGCTGATCTGACGTGCTGCAAGGCATGAGGTTTCATTTTCTGGCCAGCCCGAGCCTCTGCTGCAGTGCTGAGCCAGAGCTCAGGCACAGATCCACTGCTCCCTGCTGCTGCCAGGAGGTGACACTGGCTATTGACACAGCTTGGAGAGCGTGGCCTGGCTTCATGGTGCTCCCAGCCCCTGCAGCCATGCCAGAATTTACACAGCCAAACATATGGTTATGATACCCTCAACGTGGGAAATCGTCCTTGATCATTTTCCATTTGTTTGTCCAGTAATTTCTTCTGCTTACGTAAAATTTTAGTATCTGTAACAAAGATTTCTGCAATTTAACAACCTCATGTTAAAAACCATTTCCTTTGTTTTGTGCTCCTGGGAGCCACTGTTAATGACCCCTGGAGGCTGTAATGGAGGAAGAATTACAGGATTCAGTACAATCTTCCTCCTTCCATCTGGGCCTTGGCTGGGCCGGGGCAGGGCAAGGATGCACGGGATCTACTCAGGTAGTGCAGCTGTGAATATTCCTCTGCATAATAACATTTCAGGAGAATTTTCTTATCCAATGCCCTGCATTTGCTTTTTTGAATCCTTCTGGTACTGAAAGTGATTGCACAGAACCTCAAGGTCTTGCTCTTGAGTGCAGTTTCCTGGCCTTTGATGTGTATCATCTGTGGCATTCCTAAAGTGGTGCCCATTTCTTCTGTAGTGCTGTGTAAGGGGGACAGCACTGTGACTAGCCTGACACAAGAATATAAAAGAGTACTATATAATAACCATTCTTGTCTCTGAACTTCTCTAATTGGTATTGTCACTGTTTGAAGTGGGTGAGGCACTATATTGGCACCCTATACACCTTTCTCTTGAGTTTTTCTGGCCAGAGAGATAAAACCAAAGTGTAACTAAGGAGAAAGGAAAAAAAACAGAGGAGGAAGAATGTCATTCCAGGAATACACACCATCTTGGTATTATGAGTTATGATGCTCTAAGGGATTGTATTGTACTTTACTTTACCATCTTGGTATTATGAGTTGTGATGCTCTAAGGGATTGTATTGTACTTTACTTTAAGTATATTTTTTATTAATTAAAATAAATAAACAGTAAGTATTCCAGCTTTCTAAACACTGAGATACTGTTATATAAATACTGATTTGAGCAGTTCTTAAAGCAGTGCTTAATAAGGAAGAAATAAAAACATATTTTAGGTCAGTTTTCCATCAGATAGAAAGAAAACATGTCCAGGAAATGTTCTGGTTTTGCTGTAAACTGTGCCCAAATACAGGAAACAATAATGGACATAGCAGAACATGAGGTAAGGACTGATGTTAAGTCATATTAATTAATTTAAAATTGTACACTCTGACCTTGTTTACTGTTACCTTTTGCTAAGTCTGAAGCATGAACTTGCTATTATTGCATAGCCATGCAGATCAGCATTGTCACAGCAGCCCTTTGAACACATACTGTTGCTTCAGCAAAGCCAGGAGCTGAAATACTTTTGGAGTTAAGTAGAATTGGTGCTTTATCTGGCTCCTGGTGGGTTTGGATTTAAATCCACTGACCACAATTCAATAAAACCACAGGTGATTGTTGACAGTGTGCATTTGGTGGGGATGTGTCTGTGCTTTCTCAGTATGCAAAGCTGAGCAGAGTTTCCTGTCGAAAGGAAGGGGCTGTATTTGTCATGTGTGCACCACACCCAGGCCAACACCATGTCTGCACCTGCAGGGATCTTGTGCTTATTTATGCTCTTACTCTCTGCAGCTGTGGGAGCACAGCAGGGCCTCACCATTCCCCTTAGGATCCCTTTATTCTGCCAGAGCAATGGGAATCAGCCTTAGAACAAATTCATACCCAGCCTTTCATAGCTGGCCTGGTACCCACAGAGCAACATTGCACTCCAAGTACTCCATGTCTTTTGGGAAAAAAATAGGTTACAACAATCTTGGTTTTATTTCTGTAATATAAATCTGTATTGTTAAAAATATTGACAATTTTTATTGTGACTTTTCCATAAGACATTCTAATTTTGCTGTTCCCACAGCGAGAGAGGATCTGCAGATTGAGTTCAGTACAGTCTGGATGGAACACACAAAACCCCTATGATCTGGTTACAAGATAAAGCATAACATACAGATATTAACATGTCTCTGCATGTGTGGTTACATAGTCCATGAAATCTGTTTGGATTGCTCTCATCACTGTTTATAGATTTATTTTCTTAGAGATCATCTAAGGACTGGAAGTAATTACTCTATACACTAAAGATATGTTTAGAAATCCTGCTAAGGCAAGCACAGCAATGTTAAATACAGAGTGCATGGGGGGAATCTTAGGCTTCATCTGAGCTTCCAACTATAGATTAAAAAACTTCCCAAGAGGAATGAACTTAGCAGCCTGATAAACTGCAGTGAAAAGCAAGGCTCCAGTAGTCTGCAACTGGAATACTCCCCAGTGAAGTTTCAATGATTCCTGAGATACCATTCTGAATCAGCAATTACTGAAGTGCTTTATTTTTTGTTCTTTTCAGTGCCCAGACCAGTCGTGCAAACAGGATTTGCTAGCTTACCTAGAACAGATCAAGCTGTACTCCCACCAGCTCAAGATCTGCAGCCAGGTTAAAGCAGAAATCCAGCATCTCGGTGGAGAGCTCATCATGTCTGCAGTAAGTAGAAAAATGGAGCCAAGTGCTCTGTTAGTCAGACTAGGTGTTACACTTGAGTTGGGCTTTCCTGTGCTTGCAGCATGTTCCACTTCACTCCAAATCCTGTTTTCTTTTCTAATACCCACTTAACAGCAAGAATCTACAGCAGTGACACATAGGACTTCTGGCTATTTAAAGGAATTTATTTCTTTATTATTTAAAGGAATAATAATCACCTTTTCTTTTAAAATTCTCACAGCACATTATCACTGTTATTCTGAAGTAGACTGGTTTGAAAAACTCTAAGGTGCATTAGCTTGCATATGTGGAATATGCTCATGGGTGTGTCTTAACACAGTGAAAACAGTCCAGGCTGGAGTTCCAGGCCAGAAAAAAATGCTGCAAGACATTCTACAGGTCTACAGAAATAAATAACAGGAAGACCAAAGTGACTTGATTCCCGAGTGAATTTATTGATTTCTCTTAAATTTGCTTTAAGAGTTATAACTCCTTTACAGCCAAGTATCATTAGCCATGGAAAAGAGATTTTGTGCTTTTATGGAACTTTTATGCACTTGGCCTTGGCATAGCCATCCATAAATGCCTTCACATTCCCATGTTCTGTGATGTGTTTCTGCCTGGAGCACATAGGGTTGTGATTTCAAGGTATAAATCTGCCAAACAGCACCAAACCCAGGTAAGACACTGGGCACATTCCTACCCTTCACACACTTGCACTGTGTTGAGGGGAACTTCCCTCACATAGTTTGGAATGCTTGCTCTCTGTATCTCTGTCCCCCCAGCTGTTCCTCTGTGTCTGTACCTATCCCTGGCTATCTGTGTTTGTCTGTGTCTGTATCTGTCTGTATCTCTCTATACCTATCTACCCCCAGTGATACCTGTCTCTGTGTCCCTCTATCTGTCTGTACCTATCTGTATCAATCTCTGCCTGATTCTGTCTTTATCCACCCACACCTGTCTCAGGTTACCCATTTCTGTCTATCCCTATCTACAGCTCTCTGTATTTATCTATACCTGTGTGTACTTATCTCTGCCTGTCTGTACCTGTACCTGTCAGTACCTCTCTATACCTGTCAGTATTTAGCTCTGCCTGTCTAAACCTCTCTCTGTCTATATGTATCTATATATATATCTGTATGTATCTACACCTCTCTCTATATACATCTAGATACATCTCTACCTATATCTATATGTATCACTAGTCATCTACAGGTCCCTATCCATCTATACTTACTCCACCTGTCAGTACTTGTCATTCTCTGTCCTTATGTATATCTCCCTCTCTGTACCTGTCAATATCTGACAAAAGCTCTGTCAAAGATCTGTCTCCAGCCCTATCAATATCTCTGTCAGAACCCGTCAGAATACAAGAGAATTTGTCAAAATGTGTCAGAATCTGCCAAAATCTAACAGAATCGGCTAAAATCTTAGAGAATGTTAGGATCTAACAGAATCTGTCACGATCTGTCTGTACCTCTCTGTCAATGTCTATGTGTACCTGTCACTTCCTCTCCCTGTCAAAAATTCATTTTATCTAGATAGTCAATATCTACCTCTGCTTGACAAAATCTGTCAGCACCTCTGTCTGTCTGTTCATATCTGTCAGCCTGTCTCTCTACCTGTCCATGTCTGTCTGTACCTATCTCTACCTGTCTATACCCACAGCTCTCTCTAGAGCAGCCTCTACCTGTGTCAACCTCTCTGTACCTAGCTCTGCCTCTCCCTGTGCCTGTCTAGCCCTGTCTCTACCCATCAATATCTGTACATTCCTATTTCTGTCTCTAGGCCTGCCTATCCCTATTTATCTTTCACTAAAACTATTGTTACATTTTATGTGGTTTATAAATAATGGGAAATGAGCCTTGGTTGCTGAGGTGAGATTTGAAACACTCATTTCTATAGGATACTTGTGCTGGCTAATTTAAATGGTAATTTAGACACCACATTTGAACCTCTGGAACATACAGTTACATAATTTTAATTGCATGGATAATTTCTGAAGCCAATGCTTGTTTTTACTTGGACAGCACATTAGCAAAGTTTATCTTCCTTACCTGTTTCTTTTCACAAGCAGTTCTGTGACCAGTGTGGGTTACAGTAAAGCCAAATGTTGGAACCAAGTTTGGTTCTTGCTATTTCTGCCTCCTGCTGTAGAATACTCACATTGTTTTCTTTACCTTTTTTGTTGTGTCGCTCCTGTCAACAGTGCATAATCTGTCTGGTGCAAAAAATTTAAATTCTGAAAATGAAACCCCAAATTTAATTTACTGATAATCCCGAAGACATGACTATAGATCCTAGCCCTGCTTCAGGGAAGGAGGGTGAGAATTTGTCCTGTGTAATTTGAGGAAGCTGACTGGGTGTTTGTGGCAGTGGGGAATGAAGCAACACAGACCCCCTGATGCATCCCAAGGAGATCCCTTTATTGCAGAAATTGCCCCATGTGCTGAGTGCAGCCTCAGCAGGCAGAGATTATTGCTGTGTGTGCTGAGTGCAGCCTCACCAGGCAGAGATTATTGCTGTGTGTGCTGAGTGCAGCCTCAGCAGGCAGAGATTATTGCTGTGTGTGCTGAGTGCAGCATCAGCAGGCAGAGATTATTGCTGTGTGTGCTGAGTGCAGCCTCAGCAGGCAGAGATTATTGCTGTGTGTGCTGAGTGCAGCCTCACCAGGGCAGAGATTATTGCTGTGTGTGCTGAGTGCAGCCTCACCAGGGCAGAGATTATTGCTGTGTGTGCTGAGTGCAGCCTCACCAGGACAGAGATTATTGCTGTGTGTGCTGAGTGCAGCCTCACCAGGGCAGAGATTATTGCTGTGTGTGCTGAGTGCAGCCTCACCAGGGCAGAGATTATTGCTGTGTGTGCTGAGTGCAGCCTCACCAGGACAGATATTATTGCCCCATGTGCTGAGTGCAGCCTCAGCAGGCAGAGATTATTGCCCCTTGTGCTGAGTGCAGCCTCAGCAGGCAGAGATTATTGCTGTGTGTGCTGAGTGCAGCCTCACCAGGACAGATATTATTGCCCCATGTGCTGAGTGCAGCCTCAGCAGGCAGAGATTATTGCTGTGAGTGCTGAGTGCAGCCTCAGCAGGCAGAGATTATTGCTGTGTGTGCTGAGTGCAGCCTCAGCAGGACAGAGATTATTGCCCCTTGTGCTGCACCAATCTCCTCTAGCTCAGTAAACAGGCAGGGAGGTGCTTCCTTTGGGAGCCAGTGAAATGGAGAGCGTGCCCAGGGCCTGAATGGCTTTGGGGGTGTTCTGTGAAATCAAGGTGAGATGCTGCAAGGTTACTACTCTCTTAAATCATCTTAGAAAGTGCTCCAACAATGACTGTGTTATTTTTTTGTTGTTGTTTTTTTAAATGGGTGCTACATAGAAAAGAGTCAGATTGCTAGCCAGTGTCAAAAGAGACATGTGCTCTCACTCCAGGCCTTGTGGAGACATGGTTGCTGTCAGTGGTTAAGAGAAATTTCCTGAAAATTGAAAAAAAGTCTCCCTAGTCTCTGTTTTGGGAAGGGGAGGTCATTTGTGACTGGCTGTGCTCACCTGCCCCCCAGCAATTAAAATTGTGGTTATCTGAAACTGCAGCCCAACCAACCGGTGATGGCCTTTTGTATTAATTTAGCTCTTTATGTTTTAATTGCTTCAGTTTTAGAAGAATAGTGGGATTTACATTGTGCAGATAAATTGCTCAGTTGAGAAGGAGAGAAATGCACTAGTGGTATAAAATGGCTGGTTACTGAATTGATTTTCTTAAAAGCTGGAGCAAGTTCGAGTTTTCAAAATCCATGTGGAGGCTTTAGAAATTGATCACATTCCTAGGTTAGCTGGCCTTGAAATAAATTACAAACCCAAGTTGTGTGAGACAGCAGAGGGGTTCTTATCCCCCTTCCCAAATTCTCCCTGCCCAGAAAATAATATTAGAACTCCATTAGAAAATACAGGAATCAGAACTGTAGTTGGAATAGGATTATATTTTATATTCTCCCCAATCCTGATCTTGTCTGAATGAGAATCAGAAAATGAGGCAGCAAGCCCTTGCAGATAGTAAAGGTTTTATTGTGCATTAAGTAAAAAACTTAGGAGTCTCCAAATACCTGAATCTGGTTAGTGAAGTTCTGCTACAGGAAAAGAAAACTACCAGAAAGAGCATTGGGAAATAATCCTCCAGGTTTCTCCATTGTTTGCTGCCCCCTGCATGCATGGAGGTGTGTGCAGGAATGCTCGGGTATGCTCCCCTCCTCTGGCTGGCATTGGCTCCTCACAGTCCCTCCTTCAGGAGCTGGGACAGGAGTCTGGCAGCACAAAACCTGAGGGGGGAAGCTCCTTTCCTGTGAGGAATGACACATTTCCATGTTCAGATGGGTCAGTACCAACTTCCACAGTGACAAAGCCACTCTGAGTACCAGCTGGTGGAATGCACACATAAAAGCACTGTTTTGAGATGGCTGTTACATTCACCCCTACCTCCCTTCTCCAACCATTAGAACAGGAATCTTGGGTTTAAATCACCTTCAAGGAAAATTCCTTCCCACAAGAGTAGCAGTTCATTAAAAAAATTACCCAAACCAGCCTCTCTTGAAGCCTAAGGAGCAATAGAGAGGAAGAGAGGGATGAAGGGCAGAGGATGGAGTGTCACATATTTGCAAACCTGCAAAAGAAAGAACTGTCTTCTTGAAACAGAGCAGCCACAGTTGCTGTTTTACCAGTTCTGGATGATGCTGTGGTGGAGCAAGGAGCCCTAAACCAAAGGAGCCCTGAACTGGTGCTCCAGGTTAACCTTGGGTGGTACTGTGGAGCAGTGGGTGGCAGTGCCATGGCACAAGGGCAGCTGTGTCTCTGTCAGCAGCAAACTCTGTTCTCACTGATGATCTGCACTGGAGGATTCCATGCTGGCTGCCAGCATGGAATGACAACAAAGAACATTATGCATATAAGAAACTGTTGAAATCCATAAACAGCTCAGCCCTCTTCAGCTGTTTGTGACCTGTGTGCCCGTGTCTGCCCTGCTGCAGTGCTCAGCCTCCCCACCCTGGGGTTTCCTTCCTGCAGTTCATCCCTGCCTGTAGCATCAGTGGAGGTTATTTGGGCCACTTTCCTTGTCAGCTGGGATGCTTTGTGGACTTCCCACCTGGCAGCTCTTCTCACTGCTCTCCTTGTTTAGTGGCTTTGGGACTTCAGGCTGCACACGCTTGTAGTCTGCCTTTCTCACTGTCCATTCCCAAGCTCTGGTACTTTCTCTCTAGTCAGCCCCTCATTATGGAGGTTAGAGGGGGTCCTGTACAGAGAAAGAGAGGAAGAGCTGGGAGTCATCACCTTCTCGGTCTCCAGTCATTGCAGTTTTGTTATTTTCATTCATTAAAAATTCCTTGCTCACCATTTAGTCTTTCTTAGGCCCACCCAATACTGGGAGTACTGGCATTGTCCGGTTCTAAGCTGCACCAGTCCAAATGGTAAGGATTCACTAAGTCTTCATTAGGAGTGATTAAATAGGAAATGGACATTTCCTCCTATTAATTAAACTGGTGCCTCTTCAGGCACAAAATAATGGGGTAACATTTGCAGATTGATAGTAATTGCATGCATTTATGCAGATAAGCGGATACTTCACTTACAATACTGCACAGCAATAGGCTTGCACCTTACCTTGCCAGTTTGCTCTTTTGCCAGCAATGGCTTTAACTAGAGAGAATTATTTCACAGGGCAGAAAATTAACATATCTTACATATTAATATTGTGCTCCATTACTTTCATCAGGCAATTCTGTTTTATGCTATTTACAGTCATTATCTGCTTATGCTTAATTTTATATTGTACTTGGCAAGAGAGACAGAGCCTTTTGGCCTTAAAAAAGAAGAGTCTTGAAGAGCAAAGATTCTGTGCCTCTCCTGGCTGCTGCTTCTCCTTGGGGCTTGTTGAAAACTCTTAGTTCAGCCTGTTACTTGTAGGGCTTCACACCATGCATGAAGTGACTTATTTCAGTATTTGACTCTGAAAACACTGAACTGCTCCATTTCTAAAAGCTGGCATTAACCCCCAAGAGCTGACACAAGTTTTCTTCTGCTGAGAGTTGACAAAAATATGTCACTTTGAGTTTTTTTTTAGTTAGTAACACTATACCTTTCTAGTTTTGCCTAGTGTACGCTGGGAGGTGTGTGGATGTAGAAATCCTGGCCTTTGGAAGCAAAGCAAGAGATAGATTTTCCTGTCAATCACTTACAGAGAGCTCATTTACTACTGCATTCTAAACTGCATCTATGAGAAAAACTAATTTAAAGGAGCAGGAAATAATGGTAATGTGCACTAAAGGACAGCTAACTTTTCCCAGTAATAATTACTCTGGCAGTTAGCAAAATCAGGATGTGTCCTATAGTTCTCAGCCTCAGTGTATGTAAAATACTGTTGCAGCAAACACTCAGTTTCTTCCTCAACAGTAAGGAAAAGATTTATATTAAGCCACTGTTCTTTTCCTCAAGGGCCTGTTTTTTAAAATAGATTTTTAAAATCCTCCCTGGAAGTGAAAGCAGCAGTAGTGGGGAGGGACTGAGCTATCTGCCTGCCTAAGCATCTGCTCCATTATGTTGTTGCACAGGAACAATTTCACAGCCCTTAATGTAAGTTGTTTATCATTTAACTTGGACATAGGCCTGGCCTAATTACAGAACTCAGTTTCAGCCCTTTGAATCCTGCTTAGCCTGAAGCAGACTCTGGTAATGGTTAGTTCTCAGTCCATTAGATTCAATTTCCCCACCTGAAAAATGGGTAAAACATGGAACAGACCCCAGACACCCCTGAGGTGTTCAGTGCAGTCACTGGATGGACACACAAACATAGATGACCAATGGAACAGCCACGTTTCTAGAAAAACTCAGCTCCTTGAAAAGAAAATCAAGCACTGAAGCTGTTCTCCTTAGGCCACATCCATGGGGATGAAACCTCTCCAGTATCCCAGAGTGAGAGCATGGTGAAACAGAGGTGAGCAAAACACTGAGGGAACAGCTCCCAGAGAGAAAATCCCAATGGCAAGGCTCCCTCTGGCTCCTTTCCCATCTGAACTGTACTGGGGTTGAATCTGTGACAGGTTCTGTGTGTCATCTGTCAGCACACATGGCAGGTAACCAAGTGCTTCCAGCTCCAGCTTTGCTGTGCTTTTCTTGGACACCTGACTTTTCTGGTGCCACATTTAGACCAAGATCCCCATTTCCACTTAAAGGAAATTACCACTACTCTGAGTGGGGAAAAAAGGAGGCTCAGAAAAGCAGGCAAGTAAATGGTGTTCAAATCCTGGCCAAGGCCCAGTAAAAATTCCAGTGCCTTCAACAATGGAGATTCACTCTTTTTGAATTGTTTGGCTTCTTTAAATCTTAAGGGATTAAATGACTATTTTATGTAACAACCTTAGTGAAAGAACCATAAAATAATTCAAAACAGCAATTACCTGCACCTAGTAAAAAAACAGGATTAAAATCAAAAGCACAGTATAGTAAGGACTCCTTCCCTGAAATGCAGCATTGCTCAGACACACTGCTCTCCACAAAAATGTAGAACTCATGTAACTTTCAGATGTAGCTGTCAAAGAAATATAAATTCAGTCTTAAGCTTTCAGTATAGTGTACCAAAGGAAATCTGCTTCTAGGAATTTACATAATGAACCTTGTGTTTCAATTAAAATCAATTTTTAATAACTGGCCTTGTTTCCAAAAGAATTTTAAGTTCAGACTTCAAACACTGATAAAAAAGTCATGTATTTGGTGGACATGAAATAACTTTGCCAAAATGAGAAAAATACAATGCATGTAATTGAACTGGAAAAAAAGTTTCAAAATTCATTTCTTGTCTAACATTTTCCTTCAGCTTTGTTATGCAGAGGAGAGTTTGCTTTCTTGCTCTCAGGACTTGCTATAGAGGAGGAATTAAAGTGCTGGAGAAGGGAGAGTGGATTTCAGCACAAGCCTGATTTGGGGTGGGAATTTTTTTCTTAAAAATACTGTCATCTGCTCTGCATTGTGTGTGTTTCACCCCAGTGTAAAATTACAGTGGTCAGAATAATTCTGAATTCCTTTTGCAATGGTGGCCAAGTACTATTGCTCACAGGACAGGTAAAGAAAGAAATGTCAAGGGATGTTTTTCCTACAGCCTTTAATGAATTATTGTCTTAACTTACACAGACCTGTAAAATCTCAAGGCTGGGACATTGCATCTCCATGGAAAATGCTGATACAGCAAAAGTGAAGTTAGGCAAAAATAAAGCAGGTTTTAGTTTGGGGTTGGTTGGTTTGTTTGTTTTACCAGTGAATCTTTATGTACCGCTTGCTGTGCATTGAAGAGTTTGCAGCTACATCTCTCAAAGTGAAATGGACTTAAACGCTCCATGAATATTTTATCAGGCTTTTATTTATGCCATGTTTCATTTCTTCAGTTTCCCAGATATGAGACCTTGAAGAGCCTGCTGAATATCTGAGATAAAAGCATTCAAGTGAAGACAGTGCTTGAGTGCATCACTTTTATAGAACAGATTTCCACCAAACTGTACAGTGTTACTGGCATTGAGGTAGAAAAACAACTGCTCTCTAAAGCCAAAAAGAGAGGAAATTAAATGTATGGCCGGATTGTTATCATCTGTAGTACACATCTAAGAACATCTAAAAGCTTCTCCAAAATTCTGAGTGCAGTTAATACCCCACCCCAACACAACCTTCCTCTTTGGAAGAGCTTCAGTTCCTGTGGCAAGGGGCAGGGGAATTCTGCCTCTTGGAACAGCCCTGCTGCTGGGTTGGAGTCAGGCTGTGGCTCTCCAGCAGTTGCAGTGCTGCAGTTGGCAGCTGTGCCCTGGCAGACCTCGAGGCTGACACGGCTGCACAGCCCCACCAAAGCTGGGCACCCCTGAAGGGTTTTGCTGCTTATAGTAGATACCTATGATTGTAGTTTGGAAAACAATAGAAGTGCAGGTTTTGTGATCTCACGGGCGGGGTGAAGGAGCCCTAGGCTGTTGCACAGCCCATTTGTGGAAGAAGCCACAGGGGCAGAAGGAGGAGGTACCTGTTGAGTTTCCACAGGAGAGGAAAGGCCAGCTGAGTTCTACTGCTCACCTCAGCACTCTCCATGTTCCACACTACACACACCGAGGTCACAATAAAGAACTGCTGAAGCTTTGTAGCATCCTGCCTGGATGCTACCAGTTTCTTCAATAAGCTTTTTCCCTGCCATGCAAACAAGAATTTCTTTGGTGCCCAACCTGCTACCCCTCCTCACATGCCTCTGTCAACCAGCAACTTCGAAATGGTGGAGCAGTTACACACACTGCAGTCACTGGGAGACTTCAGGGAAGAAGGAAGCTTCCTCTGAAGCCCATTGCCATCTGCCAGAGAACCAAAATCTTATGCCATGTTTCATTTCTTCAGTTCCAATCAATCCGGCCATACATTTAATTTCCTCTCTTTTTGGCTTTAGAGAGCAGTTGTTTTTCTACCTCAATGCCAGTAACACTGTACAGTTTGGTTCTATAAAAGTGATGCACTCAAGCACTGTCTTCACTTGAATGCTTTTATCTCAGATATTCAGCAGGCTCTTCAAGGTCTCATATCTAGGGAAACTGAAGAAATGAAACATGGCATAAAATTCTTTTTGTCCAAGCAGCTTCATAGCAGTGTTACTATGCCAGTGCTCGACTGTTAGGATAGAGGAAAAAAAAGCTATTCAAAGCTTTCAGGAAGCTGTCGGAATTATGGTGTTGTCAGCTGTTCTAGATAGCTACAGATAATTGAAATTTCATGTGTGTGTGTGTGTGTGTGTGTGTGTGCAAGCAGAGGTGTATCTGTGTATAACCAGTCCTCAGGTTAACATGAAAGAAAGAAGTTCCTGTGGAGCAGTGTCTCCTCCTGCTCCAGTAAATGCTGTGTGACAGCATCCAGCAGTGAGCTGTGGGACAGGAACTCTGAGCAGAACCTTCCCCACAGCCTGCAGCCTTGGGAAGTGGCTTGTTTCACCTGTGTTAGGTGTATGAAGGAGTGTTTGAAATTTGGGGCTCAGCACGTGCACTGAAGTTCACAGGGCAAGGCTGCCGAGGGGCTGGGCAGCCCAGCTCGGTGATGCAGCCCCCAAACACACCCAGGTGCCCTCTGATGGCACCAGTGCCCTGCAAACACCACAGGGCTGCTGCAGGCTGGCAGCCCTTCCGAGAAAGTTCCCATGCTGCAGCATGGAATGAACTTCAGAGGCCATCTGGTAGATTTTACCTTTTCTTGGGGAATTGAGATAATTTCAGTTTGCCATCATATGTGTGCATTAAACTAGTTATCTTTTTAAAAATTTTTGGGTTTTTGCATTTTCAGAGAGCAGCAGTGTGTGTTGTATTAACTGGAAGATTCTTCTGCCAGTTCAGAGACGTTTCCAAATTGCAACTAAATCCAGCCTCTTGGCTGAATTTTTTATTTCTGCCTTATTCGTATTTGTGTTACACAGTCAGAATGAAGACAGACAATAATAACACACCTTTTTCACCTGATCAGTTTGTTTGATCTGGCAAAGGGAGAAGTCCTCAAACCTCTCCTAATAACCCCATTTGTAAATCAGTACCTTGCCCAAGGCTCTGGGGTTGGGCTGGATGGCAAAGGACAGGATCACTCTGCCACTAAACCCACAGAGAGCCCTTCAGAGAACTGGCTTCAGTGCTTTTACACAAATGATTCAGCAAAGGGGATGTTTAGAGGGTGAAGTGTGAAGGCTCTCCCATTTTGAAGAGTGATCCTACTGTTTCTCCATCCCAGCCATGGAGAGCTTCCTGAGTGCTCCTGTTTGCTGTCCCTGAGCAGTGACAGAGGACAGCCCTGCTGTGGCACTGCTGTGGCTGTGCTGGGTGCTGGGGATGGGCTGTGTTTGCTCTGCATCCTGCCCTTGGGCGGCACTCCCCACAGTCACTGGGATTTCTGTGGGTTATCCCACTTTCAATACCCCATACAAATCTTGGCTGCTGAGAACAGGTTCAGCAGCTCAGCCAGAGCCAGAGGCAGGCACTCCAGAGAATCCCAGCACTGCTCCTGAGCACCTGTGGGAGCCTGGAATGGGGCAGGAGCAGCTGGAGGCCTCACCTGGTGCTGAAACAAAGGAAGCAAGTGGTCACATCTTCACAGCTCTTCTTCAAGTTGGTTTCATTACCCATCAGTAGTAATTGCAATAGGACCCTGCAGACAAGCATCATGAATTCCTGTTACAGAAAAAAACCAATTAGCATTATCTTCCAAAGCATTTATCTGTTCTACCAGCATGAATTTCCATACATCACAATAAATCTGAGCAGCAAAGCATGAGCGCAGTGATCAAACACACAAAAGGAAAATGTGGGAATTATGGTTTAGTCTCTGGTAGTCTTACTTTTTAACCACTGTTTATTCCTGTGCCTACTGTGGTTAAAAGCACACTGCCTTCTAAGCTGGTGTTTCTGTTTCCTGTTACAGCTGGACAGTGTCACTTCACTAATTCAGGCCGCCAAAAACTTAATGAATTCTGTGGTGCAGACAGTGAAGATGTCCTATATTGCATCCACAAAGATCATCAAGATTCAGAGTCCTACTGGCCCACGCCATCCAGTTGTGATGTGGAGAATGAAGGCTCCAGAGAAGAAGCCCCTGATTAAAAGGGAGAAGCCAGAAGAAATCTATGCTGCTGTCAAAAAAGGTTCTGCCAAGAAGAGAATCCATCCTGTGCAAGTCATGAGTGAATTCAGAGGCAGAGAAATAGTCTAATATTTTGCCACTATGTTTTCTTACCTTGAATTTCCCATGATTTTTCATCTTTTCCCCTGCTTACTTAATAATTATATATGTCAACGTTTTGCTCTAAATCTGCAAGATAACACTTGCTTAAATGCTTTGAAAATGCTGTTGGATTAGTTAGAAGCACACAGTTGGAAATAATACTGGTTCTCCTGCAGTGAGGAGGTGAGGCAGCCCCACTGCAGTGGCCTGGGTGTGGCACAGGCATTTCTGCTGCTGGGCCAGGCCCTGAGGGGCACCTGTGACCAGCTCACACCCGCCCAAACCTGGGTCCAGACTGCAGCATCCTTGGCCAAGACCATGCCTTGGAAATGTAAGCTTGAAAATGTTTGATGAAACACACAAAGGGTTGGGACAAGGTGGATGTAACAGTGCAGTAAAGAAAGCACTGACTGCAGGCCAGCAGGGGTGACAGCTCTTAAGAAGGCCTTTGGAACAGGAATCTGTGTTCCGCTCCCTGCTCTCTTCTGTGAGCCCCAATAAACCTGCTGGCTGTTGTACTTGGCAGTTCAGATAAATCAGACATTAACAATAAAAAAAAAAAAAAAAAAACTTTCCTACTGCTGCACAAAAGAAGAATTTTGAAATAAATCATTATTCTGAGTGTGTGAAATACAAATATCTTGAATCTTAGGAATGGGGTGACTTTTCCAAAGCAACTGTAGGGAATTAAGTTACTTCTGACAGACTTGCTAAATGCAGGACTCTGCTGGTGAGTGCTGAATGGCTGCACTCAAAGTGTGTCATGAAGGTAAATCCTGCTAGTCCAGACCTCTGCAATGTGCTTAAGAAAAACTAGTTTTTTCTAAATACTTTTGAATCTGAAATCCACTTGGACTAATTATTTTAGAAGGCTCTAACTTGCCTTTTTGCCATGTCATGAATTCTTCCCAGACTACATTTGTTACTCAAGATGTCTTTGCTTGGCCATTCCCTAGATCCTTTATCATGGCTTCTGCATTTGCCAAGATGAAAAGCTCAGGCTTTTATCCCTCAAAAGCCAGAGCTTCCTGTGTCACTGACTGCCACTCTGGGATGGCTCCACATTCTGGGCCACTGCTCCAGGTCATTTATTAGCATGCTTGCCCAGCAGTGCCTGACCCAGCCCAGTGTGGGCAGCAGGAATAACCCTGAACTGTGCCTTTCCTCTTGGGGCTGCCCTTTGGTAAGCTCAGCATGCTGGGGCAGGGTAATTTCTATGAAACCCTGTGAAACTACAGTGCTCACGAATTAAAAATTCTACTGATCATTCTCCCACCTTCCCTAACCTTGCAATCAGTTAAATGGAAGAAAAGGAGAAGTTTGGAAGAAAATCACCTTTTTTTGCAACTCCAGTTCCCTCCAGCATGTTTGCAGCGAGGTGTCAGTACTGTCTCCTGGCCTTGCTGCTCCTCCCAGGGCTCCAGAGGCAGCAGGTAAGCTGGCACAGCCTTGGGGGCTGCTCTGGGGCTGGGACTGTCCTGAAACCCTCCTGGCACCTTGATCCTGGTCCCCTTGATGTCAAATGTTTGTAACTAATGCCTTGATACCACATTGTTAATAAAAAAGCATGTACACCCCGAGAAGCTGCTGTCAGTGCTGTGGGATTTTTTCGGCGTGTCTGAAGTTCAAGGCCTGCCAGGCGTGCTCACAGAAGCCTTCCTTCCAGCACACTGTGTGTGCTCCATTAGCTGCTCTACAGGAGAGGTTTTCCAGCACCAGTATCACTAAAGCACATTTTACTGCTTCATTTCATGCTCCTTCCTGCACTGCCAGTCTGTGCTCCTTCCCTGGCCATGCTCAGTATCCAGTTTGATCTCAGCACAGCAATTTATTACACCAAAACCACCCTCCAAATGAACAAGGAATTTAAAACCCACTGCAGGCTGTTGAGAAGAGCCAAAGAGCAATAATCAAATTTAGACTAAATTTATCTTGGGTTAAATTCAATCCCAAGGGAAAAAGTTTATTCCTGGCTAAGGAGGCAAAGTGTAAGAAGTCCTGGCGCTGTGAAAAGCCCAGCTCATCACCCTTCAGCCAGTCTGGGAAGCAGGGAACCACCACCTACTTCCACGAGGAGAATTCTGAAGGAGGACCAACTGCTCAGCGTTATTCCAAGCAGCTCCTCATTCTTCCTCTGACTGCTCCGGCTGCTCATCTCTGCAGGGACACACATGGGATGGCCCTGGGACAGCCCGTGCTCCGAAGGGCAAGAGCACTCCTCAGATTTTCAGTCTTCGACATTGTTTATTATTTCTTACCTACAAAATTTTCTTCCAGCCCGACAGAGGTCTGACCAGCAAGGCAGCCAAGGGCACTCTGGCCTCCCACTGGGCGGTCGTCCATTTTTATACTAAAAACTATGTACATCATATTTACCTTTATTTCCCAATACCTTTCACCCATGTTAGCAAGTGCACCTTCACCAAGAACCAATCCCAAAGTGCCAACATCACCACAGAAAAGGGATGACAAGAAGAAGAAAGAAGAAGGACAAGACACGCCCTGATTCCTCCATCTTGTCTCCATAACCCCCCCGTACCAAAATCCTAAAATCTGTATTTCCACCCTGTGAATACTTACACCACTTATCCCCAAGTGATTCTCTTGTCCTCATACAGGTGGCACATCCCGTGCAGGGTCAAAATCCAACCACCAAGCACTCCTGGCAACATTCCAGGATTTCCGAGCCCCCCAAGGGGTTGTCTCGGTAACTCTGGCCATCAGCAGCGATGTGCTGAGTTCCCACACTCCTCCATCTCCTCATTCCCTGCCAGCCCAGCTTTCAGAGCATAGCTTCTCCCCCACCTCCTGCCTGGCCTGCCCTCACAGTGCTGCTCTCAGCCTGGCAGAGCCGCAGCTTTCTCACCTCAGATTATTCCATTAGCCTGCCTTGGCCTCTCCCCATTAGCACATCATGGAGCACAGGGTGATGGATGACTGAAGGCAATTTTATATTAAAAATTTTCACTACAGCACTAGAAAGTGGGAGTCCCATTGCTGAAGCCCATTCGTTTGAGAGGACAGGTCTGCATCATTTCCATGAATCCCAAAGCTGTTGAATTTTTATTTTTTTTTTTACTAAACAGCCAATGTGCTTTTTCTCCCAAGACAGCCTGGTACCGCTAGGGAAGCTCTGTAGCTGCATCTCTGCTAAAGAACACAACTAAGCAGCTTGACATTGGGCCAGGCATGGTGTTTTAAAGGTCCTGCAGTGATTTTTGAGAGGCTTGTGTCCTTTATTCTCTGTGAGCCTACAGCTTGGAGCATTTGAGAAAAGCATGTCGATACAGAAAGTTCTTTCATGATACAGAAAGTTCTTTCATGATACAGAAAGTTCTTTCACAGAACAAAAACACTCCTCTGGTATTGTCCAGTAGAGGCAATTTAGTACACGAGTAGAGTAATTAAATAATAATTAAAGATAAAGCAGATCACTCTCTCTCTCCCCAAGGTCATCAGTGGGCGTGGGTTTTGCACAACAACTTCTTGAAGGGCAGAAATGCACGGGCAGTGTTAATTACAAAGCCATGGATTTGGTGTTGCTGCACTGAAAAACACCACCTTTCAAATGATAAACCACAACTCACTGGAAACTTTCTTGGCATAAAGAAAAAATACATCCAAAGCAGAAATGGCAAACAAACCATGAAAATACTTTAAAGCCCCTGATGTCTCTCATCAGCAGGAGGAATGTGCTGCTATGGTCCAGGGGACTGGAAGCTGAGGAACTAATTTTTGGCTCCAGCCTAAAGCAATAGTTAAGATGAAAGTTTGCACTGCAAGAGGTGGATCTAACAGCTTCAAGGAGCTTTTTACAGGATAGGAAATATTCACATTATACTTCCTGATGGTGAAAATGACTATGTTAAAGCAGGCTGGAGACCACAGATGCCCTGTGCAGGATGATGTTTCCTCTCAACCCTCAGATCTTTTATCAGCCTGGTGATTTTAGAGCCATTGGCTTTTCTGCTGCAGTTTTCAGCTTCCTTCACAGAAGGCAGCAGCTGCCAATACCCAGAGCTCAGGGTGTGTGGGCGAGGCACTGCTCTGTCCAGGGGCTAAAGGGTTAAAGGAGCTCCCTGCTCCAGCAAGCCTCTGTCCCTGGGCTGCTTCGTACCCAGTTATCCTCACTGGATGGAAACAGGACAGGACATTGCTCCCACACTTTGTGCCATTCTCAACCAGCCAGCATGGCTGAGAGGTCGGGTGAAACTTTCCTGGTGGATTTTTAGCTTCTCTGGAGGAGGAAGGGTCATTTAAAGCAATTATTTCTCCAGGAAAGCAGAATCTCCCTGGAGTAAAGGCTTTCCAAAAAGGACAAAACAGAAAAAGGCTCTTTTCTGCCTTCCACTCCCTCTGCAAACCCAGTCTAGTCCTCTCAGACATCACTGAGGCTGGGGCTTTGCAGCTTGCTGGGGGTGTGATCCTTAGAACCTCAAATGAAAATAAGCAAATAAAACAACCAGTGCAACTTGCTGTCAGGAAGGTTTGCATTGGTTTCTCTAAGAGAACATCTGGGTGCACATTGCACAATTTATATTTAGCTCATCTGCACTTAGGAGCAAGAAAAGAAGATTAGAGCTCTGCTACTTCATGTCTTGGGTACAAATTCAGAGGGGAAACGTAGTTTAGATATGGGGAAGGAATCCTTTACTGTGAGAGTGGGTGGTGTGAGGTGCCCAGGGAGATTGTGATGCCCCTTGATCCCTGCAAGTGTCCAAGGCCAGGCTGGGACAGTGGCAAGTGTTGGACAGGATGGTCTTCAAGGTCCACTCCAACCCCTCAGCGTTCTGTGATTCTGTGTGGATTATTCAGGTGCCACAGACTTCATACAGAAACAGCAAACACAGACAGGCAGACCCCAAGCACGCACTGCAAACCACCTGCCCTCAATGTGCAAACCTCAGTGCTTGGGGGATCTTTGCCCTTGGCTGGCATAAAATAACCCTCTCTTATTTATCTATTGATATAATTACATAATTTACCTATTAGGTGTTTTATATCTATTACAACACACCTGAGTAATGTATGTGTTATAATAGTCACAAAATACAAATAACATAAATCAATGCAATTATTTTAATATAATTAAATATACAGATATATTTATAGTTAAATGTATTTCTATAATTACATAATATTTAGTTGCTGATAAACTGAAGTTGTTAGAATTCAGAGCAAGTACGCAGAAGCACATGGAGGTTTCACTTTATAAAGGTGCAGCATCTCAGACACTCAGCCTCAATTTTCTGCTCCTGAATTACTCTGACAGGGAAAAAAATGGCTGCATCTTATGGCAAAAGTATAGCAACTGCATCTCGTCACTCAGAAAGCAAACTGGAACTTAAGCCCCCAGCAGATAAAAATAAGCACAGAACAATTATGTCTGCAAACCTTTGATGAGTTTGAATAGGATATTCATACCTATTGTAGTATAAAAAGAAAGGGAAATGAGGTAACTTTTTGGCTCAGGATGAGCTCTCTTATCACTGAAATAATTTCTGTCTAGCTGCAAGCATTACACAAGCCAATATAATTTCAAGACAAGTACTTGTTATGTTAACAAGAATGACTAAGATGCTTCCCCAGGATCCTGTCCTTCACCTTCTCTTCCTTATTTCCCCCCCTGGAAGAAACTCGGAAGAAATTCATTACAGGGCTCTGGAATGAATGCATCATATACAAATGTACATTCCAGCAACTGTATCCATCCTGGAGATTCCATCTCAAGCAGTTACTGTGAATTAAACTCACTCATAATCTTAGATAAAAATAAACAGAGTATAGACAACCCTGTCACTGAAATGAAATTCGAGACTCAAACCTGCCAAACTATTCCGTGTTCACTCCTCCTTTTGTCCCAGGCTGTCTCTATTTGATTTTGCTTTTTTAGCTTGTATGTAAGATGCTGCCTGCAATAGATATTCCCAGATTTACATCTCACAATGAAATGGGTTCAGTCTGTGATTAAAACCGAAGTCTGGTTTTTTGAAATCCAGTCACCAGCCAAACTGTTATAATTCCCTGGGGCTGGGTATCTAATGGAGGCTGAGAACTTCAGGTCCCTTTTTATCCCCCTCTCAAATACATATGCATACAGTTTCACAATAGGTTCGTACATATTCATTTCTACGGATTTTGCGTGTGACATTTGCCCTAGTTCTTTTTTATCAGAAAGAATTCCTAGGCCAAGTTGACCTGCTCCCACAGCAGGTTCTGTCTCTCTTTATCTGTCTCTCTTTGTCTCTCCTTTATCTCTGTCCTTCACTGGCGCAGTTTTCCCTTCAGCCTAGGCCTTACAGACTTAAGATGTACATTTCACCTAAATCGAAATGGATTTCTGCTCTGGGGGATTTTTACTCTGTCTCAGGGGCAGAAGTGCTGCTTTCCTCCAGAAATGCCCCTGGGGGTGTTTCTTTGTATGAAGTTCCTCCTACACGTGCCCACCTTGTACTCAGCACTTTGAGGCCACCAGTTCATTGTCAGCATTTTGAACGCCACCAACCACCTTCCTAAGGAAGCTCACTGTTCATTTTCACCAGACTGCTCTGTAAGGGACTCGAGGCACATTTTGCTTGTCACTGAGGAAAAAGGCAGTGCTAGGACTGACACGTCCCCGAGCACTGGATAACAAACACTCTCGTGGGCCAACCTGCTGGAAGCAGATGGGCTGGAATAGCACTCAGATCGCTTTGCAATGCTTTTAATATTTCTGTCACTTATACATGACCAACATTTACTTGAATTCCATCCTTGCTTCTTGAATGAAAGGTTTTCCTTTGTCCTGTGAAATCATTATGATCCCAACCTGCTCAAGCCCTCCTGCTTGACTAACCTAAGGGACACAGAGAGAGATAAACTCCCCATATTTCTTCAACCTACTTCTTTTTTTCCAGTCTAGACAGAATTTCCCTTGCAGTTAGCTCTCCTTAAATGAATGAAAGATCCACTGACCAGTGTCAGCCTAATTATCATCATTCCCACACTGCCTCCCTGGCAGTAAGACTCCAACCTTTTTCACTCAAGTGCCAAGCTGTTTTGGCAAGCTGTGTTAATTGCCCACTGTAATGCCTAAAGATTCTGATACCCTAAAGGGAGGATAAAACAAGGATTAGCAGCTAAACGCTAAAGAATTAAAGCAGCACATACAGAAGAGCTTACAAAGCACTCAAAACCTTAGACTGCAAAGAGAGCAAGCTTCACCTATGAAGTCAACAACATTAACTGCAGTGGCAAAGGCTTCTCCCCCCAGTCTGTGCTTTGGCAACAGCAACAGTATTTCCTTGTTTAGAATAAAGTTATATTTTCATAATTCCCATCCTTAAACTTGTGTGCTCTGAGAAGAGACAGCAAACCATGTGTCATAAAAGAAAACAAGACTTTTAGACAGAGATTAGAAAACAAGATTTCTCCTTTAAAACCAGGAATCATTTACTGGACTCCTGAAGCCACTGCACTACAATCTCTTTTTACAGGGGCCTCAAGGACCCAGCTCTCACCTGTTAACTACAGTGACAAAGGGGACAATCAGAAGTATTTTAAAGACCTCAGCCACCTCTCTGTCACTGCATACTACTTCTGTACTGCTGTCTCTGAGTTTTGGAGACACTGCTTTCAATACTCTGATCTCTGAAGTCAACTCTCCCCAGAAGATTTGTACCATCAGATTTGTACTTGTATTTTAGTTCAGAATCTCGGAGGGAGCCATTTTATTTCTCTCTCAGCCAGGTAGGTAAGGACACAACAGATAAGCAGCACGGCAGGGAAGTTCCAAGAAGCAGAGCCTGCTGCTGTCCCTCAGAACGGCTCCAGGATGGCGGCAGTGCTGCTGGGATCTCCAGGGCAAGGGAGGAGCTGGGAGAGCCCAGGCTGGGTGTGCAGAGGGAGCCCCATCCATGGAGCTCCATCCATGGAGCCCCCCATCCATGGAGCCCCCCATCCATGGAGCCCCATCCATGGAGCCCCCCATCCATGGAGCCCACTGTCCATGGAGCCCCATCCACAGAGCCCACTATCCATGGAGCCCACTATACATGGAGCCCCCCATCCATGGAGCCCCCCATCCATGGAGCCCCATCCATGGAGCCCCCCATCCATGGAGCCCACTGTCCATGGAGCCCCATCCACAGAGCCCACTATCCATGGAGCCCACTATACATGGAGCCCCCCATCCATGGAGCTCCATCCATGGAGCCCCCCATCCATGGAGCCCCTCATCCATGGAGCCCCATCCATGGAGCCCCCCATCCATGGAGCCCCTCATCCATGGAGCCCCTCATCCATGGAGCCCCCCATCCATGGAGCCCACTGTCCATGGAGCCCCATCCACAGAGCCCACCATCCATGGAGCCCCCCATCCATGGAGCCCCATCCATGGAGCCCACTATCTATGGAGCCCCATCCATGGAGCCCCTCATCCATGGAGCCCCATCCATGGAGCCCACTATCTATGGAGCCCCATCCATGGAGCCCCATCCATGGAGCCCCCCATCCATGGAGCCGCATCCATGGAGCCCACTGTCCATGGAGCCCACTGTCCATGGAGCCCCATCCACAGAGGCCATTATCCATGGAGCTCCTCATCCATGGAGCCCACTATCTATGGAGCCCCATCCATGGAGCCCACTATCCATGGAGCTCCCCATCCACGGAGCCCCATCCATGGAGCCCCCCATCCTTGGAGCCCCCTATCCATAGAGCCCCATCCATAGAGCCCCCCATCCTTGTAGCCCCATCCACAGAGCCCACTATCTATGGAGCTCCCCATCCACAGAGCCCCATCCACAGAGCCCACCATCCATGGAGCCCCCCTATCGTTGGAGCCCCATCCATGGAGCCCACTATCTATGGAGCCCACCATCCACAGAGCCCCATCCATGGAGCCCCCCCATCCATAGAGCCCACTATCCATAGAGCCTCCCATCCACAGAGCCCCCCATCCGTGGAGCCCCATCCACGGAGCCCACTATCCACAGAGCCCCATCCACGGAGCTCCTCATCCACAGAGCCCCCCCATCCACGGAGCCTCCCATCCACAGAACCCCCCCTATCCATGGAGCCCCATCCACGGAGCTCCCCGTCCACGGAGCCCCCCAACCACAGAGCCCCATCCATGGATCCCACCCCATCCACGGAGCCCCATCCATGGATCCCACCCCATCCATGGATCCCACCCCATGCCCGGAGCCCCCCGCCCTGCCCCAGCAGCAGCAGGAGGCACCCGGGCTCTGCTCACCCTTCAGAGCAGCACACAGCCCCAGCTGGGCCGGCGTCCCCTGCGCCAGCAGAGCCCCTGGATGTGCAGGGACAGCCCTGGGCTGCAGCAGAGCAGACACAGCAAGCACTGCTATCAAATACACAGCAACAACACAGCATGTTGTACCTCTGTGAACCCCTGCTAACATGTAAATTGCGGTGGTTTGGGGATGATGAATTAGTTCAGCATGAATTTATAAGAAGTACAGACCAGATTTACTTATTTGGATAAATCTTTTGTGCATGAGACTGTATCTGGACCGATAAAGTGAGCTTCTGTAATTTTGTTATATCTGATTGAAAAAAACTGAGCAACATTTTAAGACTTTGATAAATTAATTATCTAATCCGGTTGAACTTTCTTCTTTCAATGATTTCCTATATTGAGAGAGTGGATTTTTATAATAGAATTAGATGTAATGAAGTTTGTAAAATGAGAAATTGAAATGATTTAAAAACATTGATTTTTCCTCTACAGATGGATTTTCTCTTGACATCCCTTTCACTTTTTCCACTATCTTTGCAGGATCATGAAATACCACATGCAGAAGGCACCTGGCATCTCCAAAGAAAAATAAATTAATATTTGTCCTAACACTGCAGCACAGTAGCAAACGACCACTTTTATTCACCCTGTTGTGTTTCATACTGTTGGAGGAGGGAGACTGGACATGAATGGAGCAGATGAGTCTGTGTCCGTGTGTTCTGGCCACATCCACTTATTTTCACATTAATTAGACTGTATAAAGAATAAGCACATCTATGGTTCATCTTAAAATATGGTATGACTTTATGGTTTTTAATACACACACATTTTAACTATATTTTATTCTATACCAAAATTTTGTGCTAAAGCTTATTTGTTGTCCAGAAAATGAGGTACAGTTTAAGACTCTTCTCTCAGCTTTTTCATGTATGATCTTGGGAAAGTCACTTGGCCTGAGACTTATATTTAAAGCAACACAAGTGAATTAATTAAAGAATGTCTGTAATTCACTTCTGTGAAGCCATTCAAAATTGATGTAAAGGCTAAGGCAAAACTGATTTTGCCACTGCAGCCAGTTTTTTATTTTACTCCATATGTCAGCACCTTGAGATGCAAGTTACATTTTTTCTGCCTTTGTACAGGAAGCTGTTTTGCTCTCCATAGTTCTTGTGAGAGCTTGCATTCACCCCACATTGCTGAGATGACTGAACTATTCCCTACTGTAACTAAGCACCAGGAAATTCCATCATCACCATGCTCATTTTCCCGACTCTCCCATAATGAAGTTTATTTGGTACCCTTTGGTTTCACATGCACACAAACAACAGAAGAGAAGAAAGCCACAGGTAACTTATTTCAGCTGAAGAACAGCAACCCATAAACCAAAACCCTTAGATGAAATCCCTCATAAGACGAGACAAAGGCACAAAGAATGAGTGAGGAGCTTAATGTGATGAGGCAGGGCTGCACACTGGTGATTTGTGATGGCTGGAGAACAAGGGAAATGATCTTACAGTTAGGAGAATAGACTAAAATAAAAAAAAATAAACTTTGGTTTGTTTTGGAGAGAGGAAGAGAGAGCAGAGGGAGATGGCAGGAAGTCAAAGTACTTGGTGTTTAGAAAGAGATTGAAATTCCTTCAATATTTAACAAGTAAATGTCGTATTTGTTAAAGATACCGTACAATCAACACTCCAGTTAGTTACTTTTATTTTCTTTAGCTAAGTAAGACACAGGGAAGGCCATGGGCTGTGCCACCTCTTGAAAAGCAAACTGGGACCCAATGCACTGGAGTAAATTTTACAGATAACTCCTGTGACACACACTACACCTGGCAGGCCACGTTTCAGCCCCAAGGGCACTGTTCTCTACCTGTTATTCCAACCTAAATTACAGGAGAAGCTGAATAACCTTCAGCAGGAGAGATAAATTACATTTCTGGGCAGGCTGACAGTACAGCTATGGGAAGTACCCCAGGAAAAACTGGGGGTACCCAAACACCACTGTGCACTGACCCAATGTTTTACCCTGCTCTAATAAATGCTCCTGATCTGCCCATGGAGATTCAGGACCTAAGCACTAACAGCAGCACTAAAACAATGTTAAGCTGATCATCCAGAGCAGCAGAATCTGAAAAACCCATTGTCAGGGCTGTGCAGATGAAGGGCTTACACAGAGGGGGAATTCCAGTGCAGAGTGTGAATTAACCTTCTACCCTGGACAGCTCCTGGCACTCCCGGAGCAATTGAAAGGTCTCTTGGTATGAATGAGAATCAGAACCTGCATCTGATAGAGATTCTGCTAGAAAATCATGTTCTGCTGTGCTAGGTGCTTGGACACACTATTTTCACATTTGCTGCTCCTGGTGTGTCAGGACAGTCTAGCGTGAATATGAGACACACACTGGCTTCTTCACAGGAAAGAAGAGAAAACTTAATTTTCTGCTTCAGAAAACAGAATTGCTGGTTCAGGAGGCCAGATAATACCAGTCTTCTCTATGGAGGGAAACACTGAAGCAGAATCTTGTAAAGGAAAGTTCTCATATGCCAGCAGTCCTTAACAAGCTGAATTTAGGTGGTGCATACGAGAGAAGGTAGAGAAAGTACTGAAGGCAGATTTACAATTCTACAGAAAGACTTGCTTCTTTTCAGAAATATTTATGCATTTATTTATTGTGTCCTGCATTGATACAGTACTTGCAGCTGAGAAATATTCCTCAGAAGTTTACGACTGACTATAAGAAATATTTAATAAGGCAATTTTTATGGTGAAGCTATGATTAAAAAAACACAGACTATTGCAATGTTTTGAATTATTATGAAAAATCCCTTTTTTCTTGCACTATTATACACACTGAAAGTGCGAGACAATTAACTCCAAACTGCCTTTATAAGCACAGAATTTTAATGAGAAATGTAATGTAAACCAACAATCTATGCAAGTACAGGAACCAACACTACAAATTCTGCTCATGCCAGTCTAAAATAAAAAACCCCAAAATCTTTATCTCAATGTGAACGAGAAAAGATGGGTCTGAAGAACACCGGACTGATTTACTCAGCTTCCAGCCAAGACCTGCCCATGGGTACCACTGAAATACCAGGGGCTTTCCAAGGCTGTCCAGGACACAGGATACAGCTCTCCTCTGCTGGATCTGCACTCACAACCACACTTCTCTGCTTTCTCAGAGCTCTCCAATGGCAAGTTAAATCAAACAAACCAACTAAACACCAGGACAGGGACACGACTTTTAATTTTTGTATCTGCGAAGGGTGCTCTTATTTCAATTCTCTTCCTCTGTGAGCCTGTAAATATATACATTTTATTCATTGGAAAGTGGAGCAGCTTCCACAGATAAGCATATCAGATGGAAGGCTCAGACAATGAAAGCATAGGTTGCATGGATTGTAAAACAGTGATTTTTGGAAGGCTTGTAAATGGACTATTCTTAGGAGATTTGCATAACAAAAAGAAGTACTATCCTAGAACTACCTCACTACAGACAGCCTGTACCTACCCTCTGCTAAAACCCATGTCCTGTGCCCAATATTTTTATGTAATTTATTGAATAAAGACTGAATATAGAAATAGCAGCACAAGCAGAGTTTGGCAAAATCAAAGGTGACCTTCAGGTTTCAGAAGGTGACTTCAGACAGCAGAAGAAAGACCTTGCACTCAGGTGTCCTGTGGGAACATAACCCTGATCTAGCCTTGTGTGCTCCTCCCTGTGGATGAAGGTTTGAGTTGTCTGATCCTCACGCATCAGCTTCTCTTCAAAAACATTCCAGAGAAAACAAGATTTTATTTTTTTTTTTGTATCTTCCTGATCAATTACCCTTTAAGTTTAAATGAAAGAAACTCAGCAGGTCAAATAACAATGTTTCAACCTCACCTCTTTTACTGAGATCTTATTTAAAAAAGGAAACGGAATTAATTTGCTTCTGGTTACACATTTCCATGACTGCAGCTCCTCATATATACACTACTTATTTCCTTAATAAAGCAAGTTCTAGCAGAGGCATTTCCCCCCAGTATTCACAGTGGAATACTTCAGCACCACTGATGTTCTGCTGTGACCTTATGTAATTACAAATTGGAATGGCCAGCTACTCAGCTGCAACAAACTGAGAAAGATTTCTGTGTTCTTTAGAATTGAAAGGAGATATTCTGAATTTTTACTGCAGTGTGTAGTTAAGAACAAATTTTCCTGACCATAAGTGTAACTGAAATTTCTTCTAAGGCGATAAAGCAGCACAGAAATCAGAGCCTCTTACTGTATATTCAGATCAGCTAATTGGGAAAACTTCCTTTTTAAGTGTTTAAACCTGAAGAAATCTAAAAGCCAAATTACCTTGGAAAGCTTGTAGTGCTTGTAGAACAGATGAATCCACCTCAGAATGAATACATTAGCAGTGAAGTCACAGAATGCTTGCATCAGGTTTTCCTGCAACATTTCATGCTATATTAAATAACTGGTAGCACAGAGCAAAGCAGAAATGCATTTGCACAAAGACAGGAATAATGCACATAATTACATGTGCATTTTAAAAGTTCAATGGATTGTGGAAGCACCACCCACTAAACACAGCACATTCAATGCACCTCAAATACAGGAAATAAAAATAGAAATCAAAGGCATGAGGTGAAAACCATGACTCATAAACCCCCAAGAGCAGCCTGTATGTTGTGAGTCCTCACAAAACTTGGAGTTAGAAAAGGGAAACCTTGGGAACAAAACAAACAAAACCTCAAACACCCCCAGCAAACACAAGGAGCTCAAGAGCTGGAGTGCACATAATAAAGGAGGGAGGCTCTGCAGGGAATGGCTGGGCAGGAACACACACAGCAAGCCATGAAGCTGCAGGGAGAAGAGGGAAAAGGAGCTGCAGGAGAAAGATGAGGCATTAGAAAGAAGACAGACAGACTGACTTCTGCACCATTGATTAAAGACATAAATAGGAACATGAGTAACAGGGGATGAACATCAGGGACGTGATTCAGGAAAAGAATTCCATTTATTCTCCGGCCGTTAGGGAAAGCAGCACTTTCAAAGAAAGAACAGAAGGAATTGAAAAGGTAAAATAAAACACTACTACCTGAGATGAGAAGGAGCAATTACTCGCCTGTTAACCCTGAGCAGACTGCCAATCTAAAATTTCAGCCTGCGTGCTCTAGTACACAAAGAACACTCCTGCCGTGGGACAGCATCTCCTGCAGTGCCCGGGTGCCTCCCTCTGTGCCCCAGGAATGAATCCCCTGTCAGGGCTGGAGCAGAGAGGATCAGAAATGGCTCCTGCCCTTCCTCACCACCCTGCTGGAAGCTCTCTCCTCTCTCCTGCAGCTCCCAGGGAACGCGAGGCTCCTTTGGGGGCCTCGGAACACGGAGCAGAGCACTCCAGCATCCCTAACAACACTGACAGTAGGTGGCAGGGGCAATTTTGGAGAAATGCTCTCTGTACCATGCTGATCTTTCAATTAAGATCTCACCTGCAGCCACCTTTGCTTTAAATGCTTCTATGGTTCTGTCATTTAGTGTCCGTCCTGAATTTAAAACAACTGCAGAGTTTCATCTGAATTTTAAACCCCCACACACAGACACAGTGTTAGCTGTTACTCTGGCGTCCAACAAAGGGTTGTAATTAATCATTTTGCTAGCATGAAATGCGTTAACATAATTGCTTACAAATCAAGTTTCATTAACACTGGCATTAACTATTGAAAATTGGCAGAAATACCATTAGAAAATGAAGCATCATTTAAATTAGAAGCCTCATTTGTATTTTTTCCCATCAAAATCAATGCATAGGAAATGGGCATACCCAGCTTCAGAAATAGTACTTCTTGTTGGTGAGGAGGAGAGTGAAAATGAATTTTCCTCTGAATAAAACTCAAATTACATGCAGTCTTAGAAGCGGAAATAAACACTTGACTCACTAGTTTTCGACATAATATTTGGCACTTCTGAAAGAAATTTCAGTTGTTTTCAAAATTAAATTATATACCAAACTTCGGATATCTCTATTTGAAAAGCTCTACTTGCATTTATTATAGCATGACACAATATTTAGAAAAATATTTTGCTGTAACTTTGCCAAGTGACAGGTCCAAAATAGAGACAGTGAAGAGTTCTTTTTTGGCATATAATGTTGGAAATCACTGCCTCAAATTGTAGTGGTAACAAAAAATGTAAGTGGGTTAAAAAGGAGAAATTCTAGCGGAGAATGGATTGTCGCACTGATTAAAGGAGTGGGTGTGCAAATCCCTCATTCAGAACTAACTTTTTTCAGGGATATCTTCCCACTTCCCAGCAAAGAATCCCATTACATGTGTCCTGCTCCCACACAGATTCCCGCTGAATTTGCTGCTGCAAGTTTCACAATCAGCGAGCCAGAGGGTCAGAGCCAAATGTGGAAGTTTTCAGGATTAAACACCAATGTCTCAAACTCCTGCCCTCTTCTCCAGCCAAGGAACTGAGGTGTTGCTCTGCAGCTGCACAGCTCCCCTTGCTTGCTTTGCTGTGATTTTTCCTATAGGAGGAGAAAGGGAGGGATTTACTGTAGGAAACTGCCCACCATATTCCTAGGCAATGCATGTGAAAGCAAGTAGATGCAATGTCAGTAAATGCTAATTATACTGGAGGTTCTTAAAATCTTAATAAAAAATTCAGGATCCAAATCAAATAATGGTCAAATTAATATGTTATTAATACTAACTAATAATATAATATAATATAATAAGTTATATAATATATACAATATATAAAATATATATAAATATATATAAGTTATATAATAATATTATAATATAATACATTAGCCTCAGTGTTGGTTGAGTTAAATGAAATTAAGTAGATCAAAGGATTAATACCATGACTAATGAAGCTGTAAACACAAATGGTGACAATAAGCTAACACTGTTGGCAGGTTATATATTCAGAGCTAAAGAATCTAATTTGTCTTGGTCATAACTCCACTTAGGAGCTCATTAAATATCCTAAAATTGAAGGGAAAGTGGAGAGCTCATGCTGTTCAACTATTTGTTCAAAAAGCTATCAAAATGAAATTAACATGGAAAATACAACCAGTGGGTCAAATTATGGAAATTCAGGTGCAACTTCCGCCTTAGAATCTCTAGCCATTAGTAGAGACATTAATAAAAATCATTCCTGTCACTGCCATTTTAAAGCAAAATCCAAAACCGTAAACTATTTTCAACAAGATTCCCAAAAGGTCTGAATAGGCATGGTACAAAATGAGCATTTAAAAAATCCTCTAACCGTGTATTTATGTCATGGCAGCTATTCTGCTTTATGTCGCATCAAATAAATAAAGAAATGCCAAATAATTAAAGCAGTTTCCTCTGGTGATTTGAAGTTGGCAGCTGTGTGAATAGAAAAAATCACCACTGGTCTTCTTTCTGTAACACTGGAATACTCTTTGCAGGGTGTCTTGTAGGTTTCATATCAACAAAACCACTAACAATGGACTAATATTTGAATAATTACCTCCCTTCCTTCCTACGTACCCAGAGAATGGAGGAGCTTTAACATCAACAGCTTCACAGAAAGGCAAACTGATCACAAAGGCTCAGCCAAGCCAAAACTGTAACACTGTGGCTTTGTCTGTTTGTGTAAAAATATACCATCAGTGAGAATGGAGGGGAAAAAAAGGAAAAGAAAAGGCAATTTTGGAACTAACACCCAGTATTAAATATAAGCTATAGAAGCTCCGTTTCATGTATATCTCCTTGAACTGAGTAGATGGAGTGTAACTCTCTAACTCGCTGGTTTTTTTGGTGGATGTTGGAGAGTTTTGTTCAGACATGGCTTATAGAAAAAGGCCATGATCATATACAGCTGGTTAAGAAGTAAAAGGCAGCTGTAAGCAGCAAGTTCTCAGGCTTTTTCCTTAAAAACAATAAACACTGTGTCCTTGGCTAGGTGATGAGAAAAACATGGTGGAAAACATGGAGTCCTTGAATGTAGTCAGCAGCAGGATAAAAAACAAGTATTAGTCTCAACAAGAAAGCCACAGGTATTAGCAACAAAGGAGGGGTTGACATGTAATCTGTAACCAATGATGAGCTCGGGTTTTGCAATATGTATGAGCTTAATTAACACGACTATAAAAGTGTGTAAGCTGGATCAATAAATCGGGGATCGATGCTCGTCAGTCGGATGTGTGCTCGTTCTCCCTTCACCTTCCTCAGGTGGATCTCAGGAGAGCCCTTCAAAGCCCACAGGACAGAGCTGGGGTCTCAGGCTCAGCCCCTGAGGTTTCTGGTCCCAGCTCCACGTCCTGCACGCAGATGTCACTGTCATTACCACCCTACACATCAATGACTGCCAAGTTCCAAAGGACACCAGTCAGATGAGAAACATTTACAGAAAAAAGGTGGAACCATGGTGATGCATTTCCATGCCCTTAGTACACTATAAACATCAGAACCAAAACCCAGAGTCTAATGCACAGTCACATGGCAAAGGGAGAAGTAAAAATGATGGATACAAGGTAGGAAAGAGTGCAGTGGGAGGGACTGGTCAAGCAGATCTAGGAGGCTGGAATTATGGAGGGTTTAAGTTAGTTAAAAAATATACGGACACAATAACAATTATAAACACAGGTCTCCTCTTTTCTAGCAGTTCTGAACAGAAATGTGCCCTGGATCCATCCATGTTTCACCAACTGCTCTATCAAGCAATGATATATACTTATTAAGTAGGAAAGCATTTACGTGAAATTTATGTTTGACAGTGTGATCCGGATCTGAACTTTCTATGAAACATGCCACAGGACATTGGAACCATATGGCAACAAGCTGGGTTTGCACATCTGCTGGCTCCTGCATGTCAAGTGTTCCAAATAATTTTCTCTGTGTCTCTTCATCACACAAAACATTAAGGCAAACAAACAATTCAACTGGTGTAACATCACCTATGACAGATGCAAAGCTGCCCAATGGAGAGTTGGTAAATTGCTTCTATTTTTCATTAAGTGTATCACCACTGCAAGGACTCATTTACATGTTACTTTATAAATTCATATGTAGTGCCTAATTTAATATAATGATCTTGCAGTCTGTTTTAAAACTGACACGGGTCAGGATGGCATAATAAACTCAGGTTTTCAGATTCATATGCAGCCAGAGGTAAAGGACTTCCTGGGATAGTAAAGGTCACAGGCCAAACCAATCAGTTGTTTGAAAACTGCATAATAAGACAAGCCAAGAAAGAATCACCAAACACAAACAGATTTTTCATATATGTGGCTTAGCATCCAAAACCAAACAAAAATCTGTATTTCACAAGACATTTTCCTCTTCTTAGAAGGCAGCACACAAGTTACCAGCTGTAACTCACTAATATCACCCATTGTCTAAACAATGGCATCAGCTGTATGAGCCAGTAAGACTGGCTGTGTTACCATCTTAACAAGGGAATAAGGAGATTGGAGGTACAGGAATTCTTATTTCATAAAGCTGCTTATCTACATCAGTGAAAGTCTTCATGCTCTCTCATCTTATGCATGTAAGAACTGAAGCCTGTCAAAGCAATGAGCTGACAAAAAGGCAGGACCCTGAGTCAGTAATACTTTTTTTATATAGAGAGATTAAAACCATGCAGTTATAAACATCCTACAGGTTGCAAGAGACAAACAATCTCCTTTTTGAAAAGAGGAACGTTTGGATGAAAACTGCTACCGTAAACAGCAGGTTTTTCACGTAAAAATGTCTCCAATGTTTTCCCATTTTCTGTTCTTGCTAGAATACAGAAAAACTTTAAAAGTTCCTTTTGAGTTTTAGGACTTGAATGTTTTAGCTCCGAGCCTCCTATAGGAGACTCTCACAAAAGCATTCCCTATAAACAGGGGCAGGCAAAGACTCAGAGACAACAGAATAAAGGGCTGGGAGCAGGGTATTTTTAATAATAAAAAGGTTAAAGTTAGGGGGCAAGTGTGCAAAATCCAATGTATTGTTTTAAACTGTAGGCTGCCAAATCTGATTAAAAAAACATTGCATCCCCTTTGTGGAAATGCATGCGTTTGTCGTGGAGAGGGAAAAGCCCCAAACAAACCAACCTGCAGCTCAAGAGCAGCTGAAGTGAAGGCGTGGGGAGTTCTCTGCCCATTTGAGGATCAAATGCTGCCCAAAGTGGAGGCTCAGAAGCAGTGCTGAGCATCCAGGTGGAGTGAAAAATTCTGGAATCAACAGTTTGGCAGAGATGTTCCCAAAGTGGGACACACATACAAACAAGAACTCGAAATGAAATTTCTGAGGACAATGAGAGTGATGGTGGGATGCCTCCAGGTTTAGCCCCAGGCTGACTGAAGGCAAATGCATGCTTCTCCCTCCAGACTGCAATGCTGCCTCAGAACTGCCATCAGGATCCCTCTGCTGCTGAAATTAAATTTATTTGAACTTCAAAAGCTGGTGTGAATCCTGTCCCAGTTTGATTTCTGTTACAGAACAGAATTGTGAGGTAGATAAAAAGCATCAGTTAGTGATAGCTAATTATTTAAGCACCTCTTTCAACTTTCTGCCTGAATATGGATTTTGCTTTTTCTGTTGTAGGCAGAGCACGTTCTGATGTACAATGAATTCTGCATAATGCACACAGCTTCCTCCTCAGCCAGAACAAGTATTTTTTGCTGAGTAATACCAATTTCAGTCCTTAGATCCTGGTTTACACTAATTATTATACCGACATCAATGATTCAGCCAACACCTCTGTTGTAAATACTTTCTAAAATTAAAGCACACTGTTAAGATAGTGGTTAGTAACAACAGAGTTTTCAGTTCTGTGAAAAGACTGCTGTCTTAAAAAAAAATCATTTAAAAGCCTTTACCCAAACACTTTGCACATGTAGTAAAAAGGCATCAACATTTTTGTCATATTTGACATTTCAAGGATATTCCCAAGATTTGTAATAACAGTAAACCAGGTGGAACAAATCTCCGAAGAGTATAAAACAGAATATCCAATCTTTTCTAATTACTTTCCAAATCTTTATGTCTGCTTCACATCTGCCTCTTCCCTGCGAGCTGAATTTCCCCCCAAGTAAACCTTGGAACAGTTGTTGCATCCTGTGACTGCTAAGGACGGTGACATCTGGATCCCAAGGCAGCCAGATGGCAGCTCCTCACTGAGGACACACAATTTCCCTTCTCCCCTGACCTGCCAGCACCAGGGAGAAGGGATGCTCTGCTCCTCCATCTCTTTCTGTTCTCATTCCTGCCCTTATGCCTGAGGAAAGCCAACACTGCTGCTCTGCTCCACACACAGGCCTACTGCTCAGAATGCTGGATAAATTCTAATGCACAGCAGTGGAAGTTCAGAAGTAGAAAACCCAGGAAATAAGACCAGATTTCTGGTACTTAAAACCTTCCATGCCTCGCATTCACATGAGAAGTAAGTATTTTTCAAGAGAAAATAATTATAGTCATTAAAGGACTTTTTCTTTTAGAGAAACAAGACTACACATGACTGCAAGGCTGCAGAATGAAGACTAGAAAAGCTTGTGAAGTCAACAAGCACATACACCTATTTGTACACACACACTAATTCCAGTAAAGCTATCAATATGGCTTGAAAATATTTTCCATCAACTCTTCCATTTCAAGTTGGTCTCAAAATACTTTCTTTTAAACTTAATCTTCCATATACACAGCCCCAAACCAAAATATTTCCTCTCAGAATGCCTGATATTTAATTCAGCTGGTTTAAAGAAATCTGAGACTTTTAGAATGTGTTTTCCATTTTCATACACTAAGGGCATCATTTTATGCCACTGTTGCTATTAGAAAAGTTCCTGATTAAAACTTCAGTTTGTGTAACCTCCATGCAGAATATTCTGGTGTTAAACTGAGAAAAAGAAACAGAAGATAAAGAAAGTACCACCATGCTTAACATGTGCCCTGACTGAGAAGCAGCAACACGCAGGAGAAGAAGTCAGAGCTGTGAAGAACTGCCCCCAAGAAGTATCACCGAGAAGGTACGAGGCTTTAGAACTATGTTTGTGACAGTATGGGACTTTAGAAATATGAAATAAAACAACAAGATAACAAGGGGTGAGGAGGGTGGTTGGTGCCCTTTGTCTTCGGGGAAGAAGAAGAAGACCTCTGTTCTTGAAACCCCTCGGCCCCAGGAGGTGAATTTGGCGGGGACAGGTGTCCCAAAGGTGAGAGGCTGTGCATTTTTGGAACTGGACAAAGCACCCTTGAAAGAAAAACCCCAGAAGCAGCTCTGGTCCATGTGCAGTGGAGGGAGCACTGGACATGGAATGAAGATGTCACAATGGCAAATGTTCTCCAGGCCGTGCCACGCGTGACAGGAAACACAAGAGGTCTCAACTCTGTTTCCAGGGGAAGCCTATGGCACAAGAAGGACTCCTCTCCTCTTGATGAACTGAGAATTGATTATCTAAAGGGTAGTGATGGACAGAGAGCTGATGATCTGAGGGGTGGATGTATTGGAAATTTGGTGGGGGGAGGAGGAATGTTTTTGGACGGTTTTCATTCTGAGTTCTGTGTGTGTTTCTTTTTATATATAGTTGTAGGTTAATAAAGCTGTTCTTCTTCATTCCTAAGTTGGAGCTGCTTTGCTCTGTTCCTGGTCACATCTCATAGCAGACACCAGGGAGCATATATTTTCATGGGGACTGTGCCAGCATTGTGCCAGCATCAAACCGTGACACAGACCTATGAATAGAAAAAATAATTTATGATTCCGCAACAGAAACAGAAGATCTTCACCTTTTCCAATGTGAGGGCAATTAATTTTCTGTTAGGCCAGGTTGAACTACTTTACCTGATAGACTCAAGTAAGTGCAGAAATCACCAAGACTTCCCTCAATCCTCTCCTGCTCTCATTAGAGTAGAAAATCAGTAGGTTTGTAATGGAAGATAAGGGTCAGACTTTGATAAACCGTTTTTATGATGCAGCAACCTGGCAAATTCAGATATAGTGGCTACCGAGTGCAAAAATCAAAATTAAAAAATCTAAGAAAACACATTTGTGGGTGTAATTTCTATGCACCTTGCACTGCAATAACTGCATTAACTGTAAATTAATTACAATTAAAACCACCAGATATGTTGGAACTTTTGGCCACATCAAAATAATTTAAACACTTCAGCAAAGAACACAATCATCTTTTATACCACAGTAGGGAATCATAGCCTATGTGGCTACTCCTGCATTAGGAATGAATGAATGAATGAATGAATGAATGAATGAATGAATGAATGAATGAATGAATGAATGAATGAAGGAGTTAAACAGTTATATTTTCAAAGGCTTTAATATTTTACCTTGGTGGATATTTAAGTTGGGAAAGTAGAACGAAAAGAGTCAAGAATAAAAGAAAAGCAAAATGAAATGGTAGTAACTAGTGGAATTCTGCACTGAAAGTCCATCCAAGCAAAACACGCACACCCTGACATTTCCAAACCTGGTGCAGGTTGTGACTCATTAGCTGTACTCAAGAGTCAGAAGGTAAAAGAAAAGAATTTTTTTATATGCTGAGTTTCACCTTTGTGTATGTAACAGAACACATATTGCAGATGCTGGAACTTGTTTTCAAGCACTGTTAAAACTGAAAGCAAGATCCAAACTGAAAGTAACAGAACCACATTTAGGAAGACATATTACTAAATTTTCTCGAAAAACATTACATTGGCACATTACTAAGAAAGAGGGCTGCCTCCTAGATAAGCTACTAAGTGTTTTTAGGATACAAATATATATATATATATATATATAATTAGAGGATAATTTATACTAATTCAGGGCAAAGTGGATTTCTATGGTCATGAAGCTGTGAGAAACTGGAGGGCAGCCAGGTTCCTGGAAAACATGGATGCACATTCCAGGACCTGATAAAGAGTACTGAAAGAAAGTTATGACTACAAATGCATCTCAGTGCATGATACTGCATGAAAGCAAGGTCATTGTTCTGAAAAGGATACAAAGATGAAAAAACAACCCAGAATGTCAATGTGGATTGATATGACATACACTTGGACAAGGCACAAGGACAAACCTCAAGAGCTCGATCAGTCATGTTCAAATATTTCAGTAATCACAGTCATGTTCAAATATTTCAGTAATCATCTCTTGTTTGACTTCACTAAAGCCTTTGACTCATGGTTGGCTATGGCTGAAAATGCTTGAAAGGGGTTTTCTATCACTCTTAGACAAGCTATGGTGTAGAACTTAATCAAAGTTGCTGTGCTGCAAGTGAGAACAACCCAAGAGTGGCTCTCCAACAGGAAAAGCTGACCCCCAGAGAGCCAGGGGATATCCCAGACCCATCCATATTTCCTTCATTAAAAGTAGAACTTCCAAGGTGGTTTTTAATTCATTGCATCCATCCATATCATGATTGCATGTATTTAGAACAAGCACAGTCCCAACTGCACTATAGACAGAATTCCTGTTAATGTTTATGGACAACCTTGTGTTAGAGCACTAATTTGGCTGAGTTTTAGTGATTCTTAGCATGGCTTTCCATTTACTTACACTGGACAAATAAGTGCTAACCTCATTTCCACCAGGACCTGGCACAGCTCCAATGAAGCCGAATTAAACCCCCTGTTTTACACGCCAGTGCAACAATGGAGGCATAAGAAGACATCAAATACAGCAGGAGTCCCAAGAGAAGCTGCAAGGTAATTAATAACATGCTGTCGCAACCACAAGTCTCAAGGTGAGAAGAAAAAGCAGTAAGTTAATTGCTTCTTAATGATCTATTAATACAGTCCTTTATTTGTTAGGGATACACCCAGAAATGTATTTAAGCAATTATCTAGGCCCAAGTTGCTCAACAGCCTCATTAAATTCTGTGGGCCTCCTCTCTTACAGTCATTGAAACCTTCTCTTCATTTGGGACCGGGGACAAGCAGAGGTGAAGGAGCCAGCAGAGTCAGGTTATGAAACTGCAACTCTTGAAGAAGGATGCTTTTGTGATGGGCTGAATGCAAAACATTCAGCAGTGTAAGCCAGGGATGCAGAGCGAAGCTTTGGCGGACCCTAAGTACATTCTAGGAAGCACAGCTGTACCAAAGTTATAACAAAATATCTGAGACAGGGAGGGTTCAGCAAAGACATCTTGGCACTGCAAAAAATTGTGTAATATAAACATGCATGACTTCCTTTCTCCTTCAACCATGACTTGATGCAATCTGCCAGCTATTGCAGATGGAAGCCTCATTCCTTAAGTATCCTGCAGCAACAATCTGAGAAGCTGATCTGATAAGAAAGCAGACAATAAAAAGAGCATCTTCAGCACCTAAAATTAAAATGAGCAAGGGTGACAATGCAAGTGAGAGACAAAAGAGCAAACATTAAGAGAATGGAAAAAAATTATGAGTAAAAAGCAACAAAACTGAACAAAGAGAGAAGGATGATTTAATTACATTTTTAGAATGAATGAGGGGATAAATGTGTGATAGTAACCCACTGCATGAATTGTTGGTATTTTTACCTATTCTTCTAAAATAAAATCACCCTCCTCTCTCTTACTGGAACACCCCTACTTCTGACAATGCAGAAATTTCACATAATATTTTGCAGGAATGCTTAATTTGGTCCTGCAGCTCAGTGCAGCAGCCTGGTCAGCTGGGTGGCCTTTCTGCCCTGGAAATGAAGAGGTTGAGCCTCTCCCAAAATGGTTCTGTCCTGCAGAGATGGGAATGGAAAGCACCAACAAACACACTGGATTCTGTGGCTTTTTGAAACTCAAATGGCACAAGGTTTAGGGATACAGTAAACTGAAGAGATTTTATTTTTTTAGTTACACTGAGTGAGAGTTCAAGAAATTATCTGAGGACAGGAGAAAAAACCCATGCCTCACATTTTCTGGTGAAAAATGTTCAGGTCGTGGATGCAGCTTGACCCTTGCAGAAAAGGCTTAATATAGTTCTGCAAATCAGAACAACTTTTTCAGTACAAAACTACAGATTTCTAATTTCCACTTAACTGTGTAAAAATACTGTGAGTTCTGTCAAGATATTCCAAGTTCCTACAGTTCAACAGAAGTTCAGTGTGTATTTTAACAGGTCAGTAAGGCTGCAAGATGCCAAGAAATCACAGTTAGAAAATAAGCAAGATCACAACGTGTCTGTTTAAAAAAAACATCATAGTGAATTCCCTCCTTGTTGGACTGGTATTTCAAGCCCTGGGGCCCATAAGTGAATTGCTTTTGTAATAAATCTTACATAAGCTGGGCTACAGAAGGGACTCAAACTCCTCTGAGAGTACAAGCTGCAAAACGAGAATAGAACTTTACCATCAGAAGAGCAGGACTCTATCAGATGAGGGTGATCCTGCCTCCAAGAGTGGCAATAAGCACTTTAAGGTAAAACTATTCTAACTGTCAAGTATTTTTTTGCATGTCATGACTTGGATGGTATTTCTATAAATTTAGCATCCCTTCACAGCCATCTCTTGCATTAACTAATTTATTTAATTTATCCCAACTGCAGCATGCACAGGTGCTTTGATGGGGGTCCAACGAAATACAAATAAACCTGGGCTGCTTATCACAGAACTCAAGCATTTTTTAAATTATAAGACAGTTGTTGACCATGTATTTGATCAAGCTGCATATCTGCCCCCCTTTGTGTCTTTGGAAGCTTTGAATTAAAGAGGAATTTAGACCAAAGTAAGCAATTCAGTGTTTCATCAGTTACTGGGAAAAGACTGAACCCCCTCCATGCAAAACAACAAAACACACTGAATTTTTGGTGTTTGCTTTGTAACACAAAAGAGACAAGAGCATGCCAGCCAGTTCCTCAAGTGCTGGTCAGAAGATGATTTTTTGGCTGTTTAAAGCACAGCTCTCGTGTGTGTCAGCCACTGTCTGTAAGAGAATCACAGAGCCTGAGCTGATGATGTGGAGAAAGGCTTCCTGTAAGGGAAACTTCTAGAATTCCTAATGCCAGAGTTATGCCTATGCACTAGGTGGTTTTTTTTATCAATACACATCAGTCGGTGATACTGTTCCTAGCCGTGTTTAAAATATCTGGTTTGATTATATTATATATATAAATTCTCCAATTCTGCAGGGTAACACGTCCCATAACTGAAAACAGATTTAGAAAAAAAAATCAATAAAGATTGGCACTGTATTTCCATTTAAAATGCTTTCGTATATAATTCCCCAATAAATAACTGATGAATTCAGAACTAGCTGATGGGAAAATAAGTTTGACATGCCTGCTAGTGGCCTTGCAAATACACGTGAGCTATTTCTGCTTATTCATGTATACCATTCAAATGGCTGCAAATCACTGCTTACTCAGAAAAAATGAGCCCTGCTCACCCACAGCACTTATCAAGCCAAATACATTTCATTATACAAGAGTGTAATTTTAACAATTATTGTTAATGGGGAGCAAGAAAAATAAATCTCAAAGCGGGCTGTGTACCCACAGAAATAACTTATCCCCCTGCAGTCTATCTCTTCCTTAAGTTCATACCACGATTAAAAACCAGCCTTACACTTCCCAAGAGGAGGAATTCATTGTCTTCCATTTGTAATTCCAGTGGTTTGTTTGTTGTTAAGCAATAAAATACCATTACAACACGATCCCAGCAGATACAATTATTGTTATCTATAATTAAGAGAGAAGTACTGGTGAGTGAAAATGAGCACTCCATGAACAATTCACTCCAACATTTCCTGCCCATCACTGCAGCTACTAGCACTCCACTTTCTCATGACTTCTTGGCAGGAGCCATAGTGACAGGCCAGTATCTAAAGATTTCCTTGATTTCAGGACCCATGAGGAAGCCCCAGATTCCCACAGGCCAAAAACAGCAGAAAGAACGCTGAAAACATTTGCTCACTCAGCTGATCATCTGCTTGTCTCCAGCACTGTAAGTGAAAATGAAAATTGACATGTGGCTAAAGCTGTGGAATAAAACAAATTCACCAGGAACACTCTCAAGCTTTCAAAGTTCAGCTTCAGACTACCAGATTTTAGGGATACCTAAGAAAATGGATAAGAACAGGAAAGACTGGGAATCAAGCTGAAAGGACAGAGTGGTAGGTACAGTAAAGGCTGTTTTAGCACACAGGATATTCTCTCTGTTAGCTGTAATTTAGAAGGCACTAATAGAATCCTTCTGATTCGTGCCTGCATTTTTGTACTAATTATGAGGGAGAGGAGGAATTAACTGGTAATTTGGTAGAAGTGTGGCAGGTTGTACTTATTCACCAGGTGAACACTTTTTCCTGTTAGGGAGAAATCTTCTTTTCCTGCCTTTCATCCAAAGACTGGCCAGGGAAGGGCACTCAACACTCCAGCTAAATCCTGCCCAGCACCAAAGAAAGGACTGGGAAATGGCACACTGGGACAACTGCTATTATTTAATATTAATATGTTTGACCCTAACTATTGAAGTAGCCGAAGGCAAGTCACGTTACACTGAAGAATAGAATATATCTGAAAATCTGGCATGTTCTAGCAATGATCAGTATTTTAGAAATTCTTGCATAAAACAGAGTTGGATGGATGCAATGTCTCATTATGAAGGCACCCTGCTAATGAAACAAATGTTTCTTTAAAAAAAATCATAAACCCATAATCTTTTACTCAGCAATAAGACACCCACATGCATTATTAAGAAGTTATAAAATTATGATGTCCTGTTGTCTCTGAAATTTACACAAACCAGTAAATCCTTTAATACATCTCTTAGAGATGATGAAAAAGGGGCTGAGGGTTTCTCCAAAATAAAATTACACAGCACTTTATCTTTTGCAAGAAGTCTTGATATAATCCCTCAATAGCAACTAAGAAAATGAAAACACTTTGTATAAAGCATTACCTTATTCTGAGCTGTTAAGGCTTTTAAACCCATTCCCCCTTCCACCTCCCCAGTTATTCCCAGGCCAAGATATTTTCTTGACTCTAATGCTTCAATTCTCAGCTGTCATCTTCACATTTTATTTTTATTGAGAAGAATATGAAAGCATTTCCATACCGCCTGGTTTTTTTAACGACTCTTCCTGAAAAGTAGCTTCTCTCATCATCAACCTTACTTGGTTTCAATATAGGAAAATATTACCTCTCCTGACGACTTCTTCCCCTCTTTCAGGGCCAGCATTATTAATTACGAGCCTTGAAATGTTAGCAGTTGTCACATATGCCACAAGGCCACATAAACGATGATAAATCTGTGTCTCCAAAAGTATTTTCTTTGCCCTACCTGGCTGATACACCTCAATACTGACAGTAACAAGGAGCTATTGTGGAACATGCATTTATTTCTAAAATGCAAGAGGCACTTTTATTGAGGTAACATATATAAAAATTACTTTGACCTGTATTGTGCCCATAATTAAGATGATTTCAGTTAGCATTTGAGCTCCACATTAACTGGCAGTTGTAGAAGCATAAAAATTTGAAACTACCTATACTCAGAACATCAAAAAGACAAAGAAAGTCTTAGAAAATTCAAAGTTTGAAAATACACGGGGAGTGGGTATATAAATACACAGAGCAGCAGCTTTTATAGCAGAAATAGCTACTTCAAAGTCAAAACATGATTCTGATTGCAGCATTACTCCAACACAACTCTGACTTACTATTTCAACAGATCAGATTGCAATGAGGCATATGTGTACCTGCCACAGCAGGATCAGCAAAAATCCTCACTGTAAATAGTTACAGGAACAAAACTGGTTTTACTACCATGACTGCTATGGGTTCATTTTGATCCTGGATAATCCTACACCCGCAAAGAAGCACTAGAACCTTCCAACATGTCTTCACCAAAATTTAAAGAAGTGTTGTGCTGCTTTGTGGCCCTGTGCCCATCTATTTGCGTAACTTTATTTCTGGTTATCTTACCTTGTTCTCCCAAGGCTTGCAGCTGCTCTTCCAGGTCCCAGCCCAGTACTTACAACAGGTAAGTAGAGGTAAGTACTCCTTCCCCTCCCTCACTCTGAGTGAATACCACAGGCAGCCCAAGCAGAACTTTGAAGCAGTGTTCTCACAGCTCTTCTCATCTTCTACACCAGCCCTTCAAAGGCAGCACCTAAACCAAAGCTTTACCTTGTCCTCCTCCTTCTCTCTGTGCCCCTTGTGCTTTGTTCCTCCTTTGCTCTCAGTGCAGTTCCTCTGAAGCACTGCCAGCTGTGCCTGTGTGTGTCCCACTGGGGGATCTCGTTTGCAGGTTTTGCAATATGCAGACAAATATCTGATCCCTCAAACAGTGCTGTGTGGCCATTTGCCTTCACAAAGCCACATTTAAAAAAAAAATTAAAAGTTACATTAAACAGTGTTGGCATGTTTTTGTTTTGTTTCAGTATTCATTTCTATTGTTCAGAAGCTTGATATGACACAACTGAGAAGCACTTATTGTGTCTGTAGCTAAAGTGGAGGGAACTTCTGATTACTGTAAGTGGGCAAGCACCAGGTCCAGGAAGGGCAACTCCCCTTCTCTTGCAGCCCAGGGAGAACCAAGGCACAGTCACATTCTGAGGTAAACCAGAGAAACTTGACTACAGCCAGCCCAGGTAGAGGACATGACTCACTGGATTCTCTGAAGAAGCCTTTGGCTGTTCAGAGTTGGTTTTCTGATGGCTCTTTGAGGGGACGCACTTTTACATCTGATGAGCTCTTGTGTCGTTATGGAATACCGAGAAATTTCCATCCAGTGTCTTTTCCTAGAAAAAGAGAAAGAAAAATACATCAGCTAGGATCTAAAGAACTCTACATTATGTGCTCTTACTCTGAGCTGTTTGGGGTTTTTTTATAGGCTGCATGGTCATATGGCACAGTCCTCAGCGAGGAGAGCACTGCAAAATTCTGTGTTTAGCAGTTTGCAAAGCACCACAACGTGGTGTAATCCAACTACAGCACATAAGTAATAACCATTTCAATTTCACAACCATTTACATGATGTGTATCAAGTAAAACAGCCTGGCTTTCCATTGTTGTTCCTAGTAACTCACACCATGAATAAAAAGTTGTATTGCAGTGACCGAGCGCTCTCTGTCCCCAGCCACACCTCACCACAATGTTTTCCACAGCAGTTTGTACCCATTCTCTCCTTGGCCACTGAAATGCCCCTGCATATCCTTTGGTGAGGAAGTAATTTGGGGTGGCTGAAAGGACTGATTGAGAAAGCTGTCTTCCAAAAACTAAAGCTTCTTACTAATTCCTGTCCTGCACATGCATTTCTAACCTTTGAAACCTCATCTGCTTGTATTACTGGTATTTCTCTCAAACTGTTACACTCAGCACTTTTTCTGCCACACTTACATAGGTCAGGCTTTTACACCATTAACAGCTTTAAGTATTATCTAGACAAATTTTTAATATAATAAATGCTAATAATCTCTCTGGTTCCAGTTCCCCTGGTTCTGCACACTTGTACAGAGCATTTTAGAAGTGAAATATTCCTGTGATATGTCTTGATACAAGACCACCGCCAATACCAGGAGGAAGGGGCAGCAGAAACACTAGAAGAACTGACCATGTCTCCATTCCCATCCCCTTGGGGGAGAAGCAGGTCGAGAACTCAGAAGTGAAGCTGAGCCTGGGAACAAGGGTGGGGTGAATAAAAGGTGTTTTAAGACTTCATTTTCCTTCTCATTCCTACTCTGATTTAAGGGAATTTCCCCAAGCTGAGTCTGTTTTGCACAGGGTGGTAGCAGGAGCCTTTGGCTGCAATTTCTTACCCTGTCCAGCTGAGGCAGTGACAGAGAAGCTCCGTCACTAGATGACACTTTGCTAGATGAAGGAAAGGTAAATGTATTGCTGCAGTTCAGGTCACGTAATATAGGAAGCTTGCCAGAAGTGAAAACATTATTTATGTAATCTTTCCCTTCAATTCTGATTAAAGAAAAAAAGGAAAGTCTATTTGAGGCCAACAACCAGATGATGAAACACATCCTTCCACAGAAGTCATGAAAGAGAGATTAACATCAGAAAAATTCAGAAGTATCTGTTTTATATGGCCAGAAAATAATTTTCAGTTGGTTTAAAATAAAAGACTATTAAGCTTACTGATAACATACTGCAAACAAGGAGCAAGAAATATATCCCAGTTATCAAAATAATTACCAATATAGCCTTCAATATGGAGCCTTGACAGTGATTTACCAAATCTTCCAATCAAAGTGGAGTTCTGAATTGGTATTTAACACTGGAGACAAACTCCATTTTTGCATATGTTTTATCTGTATCTGTTCATTGTCTAGTCACAGTTTTCTCCCAGAGTGTTTTTTGGTGCCAGTCTGACAGAAAAAAAAAAAAAAAAAAAAAAAGGCAGTGTCAGTTATTTGAATCAGCAATGTGCTCTGGATAGTTTTAGTTGAGCTTTTCTGTGTGTGGTCTGACAGTCCCCACTTGGGGCAGGGGACACAGAGGGGCAGGGCACACAGGGCACACAGAGGGGCAATGCTCACAGGAGACACAGGGCACACAGGGCACACAGAGGGGCAGGGAACAGGGCACACAGGGCACACAGGGCACACAGAGGGGCACAGGCCACACAGGGCACACACAGCACACAGGGCACACAGAGGGGCAGGGGACAGGGCACACAGGGCACACAGGGCACACAGAGAGGCAGTGCTCGCAGTGCTCACAGTGCTCACAGGGCACACAGAGCACACACAGGGCACACACAGGGCACACAGGGCACACACAGGGCACACAGGGCACACAGGGCACACAGAGCACACACAGGGCACACAGAGCACACAGAGCACACAGGGCACACAGAGCACACAGAGCACACAGGGCACACACAGCACACAGGGCACACAGGGCACACAGGGCACACAGGGCACACAGAGCACACACAGCACACAGGGCACACAGAGCACACAGGGCACACAGGGCACACAGAGGAGCACACAGGGCACACAGGGCACACAGAGCACACAGGGCACACAGGGCACACACAGGGCACACAGAGCACACAGGGCACACAGGGCACACAGAGCACACAGGGCACACAGAGCACACACAGCACACAGGGCACACAGAGCACACAGGGCACACAGGGCACACACGGCACACAGAGGGGCAGGGCACACAGGGCACACTGCTCGCAGGGCACACGCAGGGCACACAGGGCACATAGAGGGGCAGTGCTCACAGTGCTCACAGGGCACACAGGGCACACAGAGGGGCAGGGGACTGGGCACACACGGCACACAGAGCACACAGAGCACACAGGGCACACAGGGCACACACAGAGCACACAGGGCACACCGGGCACACAGGGCACACACGGCACACAGGGCACAGAGAGCACAGAGAGCACACAGGGCACACAGCACACAGGGCACACAGAGAGGCAGAGCACACAGTGCACACGGGGCACACGGGGCACACAGGGCACACAGGGCACACAGGGCACAGAGACCACACAGAGAACACAGGGCACACAGAACACAGAGAGCACACAGGGCACACAGCACACAGGGCACACAGAGAGGCAGAGCACACAGTGCACACAGGGCACACAGGGCACACAGAGCACACAGGGCACACAGGGCACACAGCACACAGTGCTCACAGTGCTCACAGTGCTCACAGGGCACACAGGGCACATAGAGGGGCACACAGGGCACACAGTGCTCACAGGGCACACACAACACACAGGGCTCACAGGGCACATAGAGGGGCAGTGCTCACAGTGCTCACAGTGCTCACAGGGCACACAGGGCACACAGGGCACACGGAGCACACAGGGCACACAGGGCACACACGGCACACAGAGGGGCAGGGCACACAGGGCACACAGTGCTCGCAGGGCACACGCAGGGCACACAGGGCACATAGAGGGGCAGTGCTCACAGTGCTCACAGGGCACACAGGGCACACAGAGGGGCAATGGTCACAGTGTTCACAGGGCACACAGGGCACACAGAGCACACAGGGCTCACACAACACACAGGGCACACACAGGGCACACAGGGCACACAGAGGGGCACACAGGGCACACAGGGCACACAGAGCACACAGGGCACACAGGGCACACACAGCACACAGGGCACATAGAGGGGCACACAGGGCTCATAGTGCTCACAGGGCACACAGGGCACACAGGGCACACAGGGCACACACAGCACACGGGCACCTGGCAGCTCTACCTTGCCCAAGGCAACACCTCAAACATCCCACTGCCCTTTCAGGCTGCTTTCATTTCCTGCTCACATAAAACTCCATTAAATAGCAGATTCTAAGAATAAAGTATCTGACTTAAAAAAAACCTCAAAAAACAACAATCCACAACCTTTAAAATTGCAGAATCCCAGAATACCTTTATCTTTGTGTTCCAACCACTCTGTGTTCTTCCCAGCCTGGAGAAGGCATATGCAGGAGCCACAGTGACATCCAAGATCTACTGACTGTGTGTGAAACATGCCACATAGAGATTCCTCACAGGACAAACAAACAACTGAAACTGCATGGAACCAAGCTGGAATTTCTGGTTTTGGGTTGAAAAGCATGTTTAGCATATGGCTACTAAATGTTTTCCAGGGCAGTCTCAATGTAAAGGATGAGAACGGTAATTATCACCAGGAAACAAGTTAAATAGCAGTAAAATATGTGACAATTTTTAGTAAGAAATGGAACTGAGACACTCTCAAATTCCAAAGTTTGCTGGTTAAGTATATACTTCTTGTAAAAGTAGTGAATCGAAGCAAAAAAGCATACCCAGCATTAGCACAACACTATATCTGTTATCTCAAATCCCAAAAGCTGCTTGGATATTCAAACACCAAACTGGAAGCCAGCTACCAAGTGTGTGATAAACAGGAAAGTACTGGGACTATATAAATGAGAACACAAACCAGCACAACAAAACAAAGCTGTCCCAGCACAAAAGAGTGAGGCTGGATGAGGCAGCTCCCACAGCACACAACATAAGGCAGCAAGCCTGTTTACCATGCTGCTTCCTAAGTCTACTTACATTTAAACAGCACTCCTTTGAATCTATTTTTTTCCATTTATAGATGCACCTGCAGCAAAATTAGAGGTATTAAAAATTAGTTTCTAAGAGCACATTTTCAACTGTTTATTTATTTCCATTTGAATTTTGATTTGAAGAGGTAAATTACAGACTTTACGTGAAAACAAACCCCAAAAAAATCTTTATGAAATCCTTAAAAAGAAATCCTTAATGATTGCTCTTAGCTAGCTGACTCCTACTGCTGTGCTTTTAACCAGTCAGAAAAGAAACAGAGTTAGATTTTTCAGTTCTTTTTTAGACCTCCAAGGTTCTCTATATAAAAAAAAAAAATATTCTAGACGCTGATGTAAGGCAGAAGAGATTTTAAACTCCACAGAGTGGAACTCTGGAATAAATACTTTTGTGTAAAAAATACGGGAGACATTTAGAAGGAGAAAGAAGAAAGGGGAAGAAATGCCAGCTAAATATTCTATGAAAATATTCCAGTGTTTTTCTACTGGTATCAGCTGTGAGATAGTGATGGACACAGATGCTGGCGCACTGCGTCTGTCCTGATGGATTGCTGGACTTGTATCAGGTCCCTGCATTTGCTCCTCCTGAATTCCACAAGACTTCCAGCACAGCTCAAGCTACACTTCCATAATTCCATATATGCATGAGACACCAAGAAGTTGTTTGGTGGAATTTTTCTTTACCACAAAACTTCGCTCCGTAAGGTGACCGCAGCAAGCTGTGCACAGCCAGGGCTGTTGCGGGAATATGAGGCAGTGAAAAGCTCATGAAAAAATTAGAGCTTAGCTTAAAAGTTAGAAGTAGTTTATCTGCTGGTGGGGGTAAAACTCTGGCAGTGCCACAAATAACACTTATAATAAATCTGGCCTCAAAACTCGAGTGTTTACCCCCTGCAAGTCTTGCTCTGTACTGACAGACATGCATTCAAATGCTATCCCTATGTTATATGCATATATAGTTGCACGTACTCATTATTTTCTTTATCACTGCCTCTTTGCTACCATACCTCAAAGGCAAATGGTTTTCTTAACTCTAAATTATAATAAATTTTGTAATTTACTGCTACAGTGAACACGCAGGGTGCATTAACACAATTTTGGATTTTAGAAGCCGAGTGTTTTACTTTAAGTGGCAGCTTCCTGAACAAAATGAAAAAACCACTTTTGTTGAGGGTGTTTTCTTCAACAATTCACCTCGAGCCTGCTTTCTGTATTTTTACATAATTGTAGGTAATTTCCTTAAAATTATTAATCCTATTTCATGTAATGGTGTATAAAAACCCCCTGTATGTCTCATGACACCTCATTAAATTCTCATTTCTTGCTGAAATTTTGTAAGTCATGTACCAAACAGTTTTCTCTTTTGGACTGAAGTCAAAGAATATTTCAGTGGAAGAGATCAGATGGTTACTGAGCAAAGTCCTTCCCAATGAACTTAGTGGTCAGTTTAACACTGCTCAAGTACATAATAGTAATAAAATTGTTATTTCATTGAAAACCATACAACTCTAAGTATATATTAAAGCCCTTTTAAAAATTATTTGAGAGGCTTGATAATCTAAATTTCCATTGACTTTTTAATAGGGTTCCACATTCTTAAATGGGAAGGTGTGTTGAGAAAGCATCTACTATAAACTACACTGTTTTCACTAGTTCTGGGGAAATAGTTTATTCATATTTTAGTACGTTGTTGTTTAAAATGTTCTTTCGTTCTCAAGTGATAACAAGAATTATATGGAAAACAGAGGTATTGTGCTATGCAATCAATGAACACAGAATAAAAGAATAGCCCTGATCTGAGGACTATAACACAGCTTGTAAAGTCAGTGTTACACAGGGGAGACTGAGGGCTGGGTTCGATCTGTGGCCTTAGCAGTAAATTTTGTTAATGTAGTTCCAAGTCTTACTGGAACTGTTAGAAACTCAAAGGAGTAATTTCATAAATGTGGTGAAATTCACATCTAGTAAAAAACTATTCAATAGATTTATTAATTGACATTAATTTGCCTAACACATTCAGAAATTATCTTCACAAACAGATTCTTTAAAATCACTTGTGAAATTAAATGGTATTCTGTTCCTCACTGAATAGTTTAGATAACAAGAACAGTGGGAATTTTGATGCACATATTTTGCAGTTCAGTCAGATCCTGCTCAGGCTACTTGTGAGAATTCACACGAGAGAAAATGATTCCCCAGACGCAAACGAACAGTAAACACAGAATTATTTCAAAGCACTTCCCATTAATTAGTTTAAAAATCCAAATGAATGTTCACAGAAATATTGTGTGAGTGATTGGCTGAGTGCTTTGTTCCCAAAGACTCTGCACACAGATAACTCTGGCTGATATCTCTGTGTACTGGCAGGAGAAAGTCAGGGCTTTTCTGCACGGCCCAAGGGGGGCCTGGCAGGTTGTGCCACGGTTCCATCTTACACAATGCCCTGCAGGTGTGATCTTGAGGGAGTTTTCATTGGTGTTTGGTGGCAAAATTACCTGAAGAACTTGGGGAGGCCTGGAAATGACTCTGGGGAGGGAATACTGCTGTAAGCTACGGATGCAGCATAACTTTATTGTGCAAAGATCCAAGGATCTTCCTTTTCCTACATCACCCTGAGCTCCTGGCAAAGGTAGAGGCAATGCTCTGCTCCTCAGCACTTGTGCAGGTGAAGAAGGTCCTGTTCCACCCCTTATGCAGCACAATCTTTAAAGGAAACATCACCAGCAGGCCTTGGAACTGACTGAGACTGGTTCTTACATGATGCAGTGGTCTGGTGCACGTGTAGGTGTCTGTACCCTACAGCCTGAGAAGGGAAAGTTGCTACCTTCTTCAGCAGAATACTGAAGAACTTTCCCTTCTTCAGCAGAATACTGCCCAGAGAGGCACCATTCCAAAGAAGAAGTTTTGGATTAAAAAAAACCCCAAAAGTATTTTCTAGCCTTCATTTTTTTAAATGGGGAGAAGTTTCTGAAAAACTCATTTGCATCAAAGTGCATGGGAGATTCATTTCATAGCACCTGGATAAAATAATGATAGGATTTCAAGACCCTGTGATGGTTTCTTAGATAGGGGATGAGGAAGGAAGAACAGATTGAATATTCTCAAGAATTAGAAAGTATAGCCATAGACTAGGATATTAAAAGCCTGTCTTGCAGAATTTATAGACTGCCATTAGGATTTAAATCTGTCAGTCTATCCCTGAAAAGACATTTGACTGAAATTATGGGTGGTGGGTCTGTGTGCAGGATTAAAAGCTTTCAGCTCCCTGGCAGCTCTGTCTCACTGCTGAGGCATTTGATGCTGAGGACTGATGACAGCAGACCATTATTTACTCTGACAATTTCTGGAGCACATGCTAAGAAAGTGCTAGGGCAGGGAAACACAATAGCTTGAAAGAAAGCAAAACTGTAGGGAGGCTTCTCCCCTGGAAATCTCTTGGAGGATTGCTAATGGTCTCAGCACAGGTAGAGAATGCTCTGCAGAGCACAGTGCTTCAAGCACTTGGGAACAAAAATGGGGGCTCTCCCCCAAGTGGGGAACTGCTCCATCTGCTTTTTCAAGGCAAAAGCACCCTCTGGAAAGCAGGAGCTGTGGATCTTGCTGCAATTTCAGAGCCATATCCACTTTGAAGAGTAACCCTGAATGCGTATGTTAAGCTGTCTGATGCTGGAGACTTTTCTTATTCCTGCTGGAATTAGGTTTGAATGGGTCTTTAGCATTAAAAACATTGGTGGCCAGCATGAACATTAGTGATGAAGTGGGAGGTACTAGGGGACACTAAAGGATTTCACCAGGAGGTGACAAGAGAAGCTCCATGCTGCTCACGCTGCTTGGCTTCTTTCTGTAACAAAAGCTGACACTACTAAAGGAGTGAGGATAGCTGAAGAAAAACTCTGTGTACCCTCAGAGGCAGTAATGCCTATCAAAACTTTAACAGAAGGAGCCTCGAGATGCCATGTTTAATCAGAGCATGCAAGCAGGCACAGGCTGGTAATACAGAGCCATTAGAAATGAAAATCTTTCAGAGGACATCCTCTGAGGTTGCTAGTCTTTCTGATGATTATAGGAAGAGTGCTCTGATGACATCCTCCTGCAGTCAAGGCAGCACATGCTGTCAGTGCTAAACAACACAGTCTGAAGGAGTGCCCTTTTAACCAAGAGCAGTTAGGGATTTATGAGGAGAAAGAAGATCTAAGATAAGATGAGAATGGCTTGAGATTACCAGTAAACAAAGATTTGTCTTCTGCACTGATTTGGAACCTGCACGTTGAGGATGTATTGTAGTGTTATTTTCAACAAGCAGATCCAAGGAGACTCACCATGGGCTTGGTGACTAAAATTTCCTGCTGCATGTTTCTCCTGAATAAGTAACAGACTAGCTCCTGGGCCTTCTTTCCTGGTGCACTGGTTTCAGCTAGATTTCTTCTGAGCAGCTTGTCTAGCACCATGGTTTGGATTTGTGCTAGAAGCAGTGTTGGTAGCACAGGGATGTTTTGGACATTGGTAGCACAGGGATGGTTTGGGCATTGGCAGCACAGGGATGGTTTGGGCACAGGCAGCACAGGGATGTTTTGGGCATTGGCAGCACAGGGATGGTTTGGGTGTTGGCAGCACAGGGATGGTTTGGGCATTGGCAGCACAGGGATGTTTTGGGCATTGGCACAAGAATGTTTTGGGTGTTGGTAGCACAGGGATGGTTTGGGCATTGGCAGCACAGGGATGGTTTGGGTGTTGGTAGCACAGGGATGGTTTGGGCACTGGCAGCACAGGGATGGTTTGGGCATTGGTACAGGGATGTTTTGGGCATTGGTGGCACAGGGATGTTTTGGGTGTTGGTAGCACAGGGATGTTTTGGGCGTTGGCAGCACAGGGATGGTTTGGGCACAGGCAGCACAGGGATGGTTTGGGCACTGGCAGCACAGGGATGGTTTGGGCACTGGTAGCACAGGAATGTTTTGGGCACTGGCAGCACAGGAATGTTTTGGGCATTGGCAGCACAGGGATGTTTTGGGCATTGGCAGCACAGGGATGGTTTGGGTGTTGGTAGCACAGGGATGGTTTGGGCACTGGCAGCACAGGGATGGTTTGGGCACTGGCAGCACAGGGATGGTTTGGGTGTTGGTAGCACAGGGATGGTTTGGGCACTGGCAGCACAGGGATGGTTTGGGTGTTGGTAGCACAGGGATGGTTTGGGCACTGGCAGCACAGGGATGGTTTGGGCACTGGCAGCACAGGGATGGTTTGGGTGTTGGTATCACAGGGATGATTTGGGCATTGCTGAGCAGAGCTCACACACAGCCAAGGCCTCCTCTGGCCCTCACCCAGCCCCACCAGTGAGGGCTGGGAGGGGACAGAGCCAGGAGGGCTGAGCCCAAGGGACCCAAGGGATTTCCCAGCCCATGAGGGGCCGTGCTCAGCACACAGAGCTGGGCAGGAGAAGAAGGAAGGAAAGGACATTCAGGGTGATGGAGTTTGTCCTCCCCAGTCACTGTCACACGTGGTGGGGCCCTGCTCTCCTGGGGATGGATGAACACCTGCCCAGCCACGGGAAGTGGGGAATCAGTTCCTTGTTCTGCTTTCCTTGTGTGCATGGCTTTTGCTTTATCTATTAAAATGACTTTATTAAACCACAAGTTTTCTCCAATTTCCCCCACATCCCACTGGGGGCAAGTGAGTGAGAGGCCATGTGGGGCTCAGCTGCCTTCTGGATTTTGCCCCTTACACTTGGAAAGCTTCTGCCTTTGAGCTGTGAACCTCCTGTCCAAGAAGTTCCAATCTGCCTTTTGTCCACAATGCATTTGGGCACCTTACATGACTGGATAGAAACTTGCATTCTTGTGCTGCTATCAGTATTTAAATATTTAGATATTAAAAGCTGCAAATGGCTCAGGAGCTGAGAAACACACTCCTTGTCACTCCTCATGTCACATACAGGGTACACAGGCTGATACTGCAGAGGTCTTGCTGCCATTTTCCCCCTGATATTCCAGATGTTACTGTCAGTTCTGTACTGACATGAAAGCAGCTCCAGAGGCCAAGACTGAATCCACCACAGCTAATCACAGAAAGATGATATGGCTGATTTCAAGAAAATACATGATGATGTAAATGAGCAGAATAAACAGGAAAAAACACCCAATTAGTTTCCAAGATCTGAGCAGATAGTTCAAAGGGAAGACAGATATTTTACTTTTCAGACATGCAACTGGCAATCCCTCTCCCTCCTTCTTTTCATTGACTCCTGTCCCTGCTGTCCCAGTTTCTATGAAAATGACCTAGTTTTCAGTAACAATCAGTATGTCACGATGACTTTGGAGATCCCCTAATGTTCTCACCTACATACCACTGATAGATTCTCAGCGACACCTCCGTAACACCTAACTTGTGCAAACACACTTCCAGCAGACAGACTTTAGATTTTGATATACAACAGGTCACAACTCGCAGTTTCAAAGCAAACATGAAGATTCCCAAGTATCTCAGTATCTTGCTACATGCATAAAATACAGAGCAAAGGCAGATTCAAATAAAACATCCTGATGAAAGGCTTAACCAAAGTCAAAATGAACAAATCTCATCCTTCCCCAAGACACCACGGATGCATGTGTACAGACATGGCTTAAGCCTCACAATAATGAAGGAAGCACTGACAACAGGTGTCAGCATCACCAATCACAGAAAGCATGGAAAGGGCATAAGCCTCAAATTCTGAACTAGATGGTGATCTTTGGGTTCAATACACTAGCTTTACTTCTTTTTCCTCTTTCACTTAAGATACTTCAGGAGACACTGAATATATCCAGGCTCAGGTCACTGCAGACTATTTGAACATAGTTTGTTCTAACAAGAGGTCTTGAATTACACAAAATATTTTTTAAAGCTCAAATTGCTGTCCCCTTCTCCACCCCACAAACTCACTCTCACCTGAGGCTGAATTGCTACATATACAAACTGACAATAAAATGGGAGCCAGATCTCTGTGGTACAAAGCATTTATCCTCCTTTACACTCTGGAATAAATTATGATGAACGGTTTTTAGTTATTAATATCTCCTTTTAAATTATGCTGTAACAGCATGTGCCGTATTTCCTGGACGTGGAACAAATGTTTCTGTGTGATTTGTTTACACCGCTGAAAGCCTGGCATCAGTAAACTCCATTCCCCCAGGGACAGCTCAACTTGAAACGCGAGTGCTATGTAGGGAGCACAGTAAAGCACTGCACTGACTTTGCAAACCTCCAGGAAAATGAAATTACTATAAAATAAGCTCTGGTCTCTATCTATATTATCCTCCTAAAACATCACCTTTTAATCTGTTAAAACCACTCCTGTTCATGTCACCCCAAAGGAACGTGCAGAGACAGAGGCTGCATGAACAAATTCTCTCTGCTGTGGCACAGCCAGGCCTGTTTGTCAAGGCCTGTGAGCCATGGGAGCAGGCACCACCTCCCATCCTCCTCCCCAGTTTGATTTATATTGACACTGCTTCTCCCCCACAATGCCAGTGATTTGGTTTTGACAAATCCTTTCTTTTCCCTAAAGTTCTAGCTCTCCTATGTTTTACTCTTGTGAGAGTCTCACTGGTAGAAGGCTTGTTAGAAAGCTCCACAGAATTTTCTACCTTTATTTTATTATGACTAATAAACTATAGGTTCTGATCTTGAGGAGAATAAACAAAGATTAAGTCCCTTCCTTTCCTTTTCCCTCACACACCACTTCTAAAGACTATCATTTCTCCTTGGATTATCATGAATCTCAGCGCTCCTCAAAGGGAGATATTCAGACTGAAGCTGAGGGGGTTTTCAACAAGTTGTAGTCAGCAGCTTTATTTAAACTCAGCCTAGGTGACACACCTTGCATAACAACCTCCACATCACACCTGAACCCTGCTAGATAAAGCAGGTCTGATAAAGAGCTGCAACCTGGACTCAAGCACTGCAGCTGGGGGAGGATTTGCCTCTTTTCTGGATTTTCCAGCTCGTTCTAACAGTGTGACTATGTTTGGCACTGAGAAACAAGAGCAGGCAGTAACTCTGTTCAGCAACTGTCCTCTCCCATGGTCAAACAGGTCCAGCTTCCCAAGTCTGGGAACATTATTTATTCAATTTTATATGCAGAAATGACATCTCACATACAGAAAAAGAGTGTGGCAGTGTAAGTCACCTCCAAAGGGGAAGTGTTTGCTAGCAGCCCTATGTAATTCTCGTTAAGAATGATAATGCAGGCAGTGAAAGACTATACAAAGTGATTTTCTATATGCCAAACTTTCTAATTAATCCTGCATTGTGTCTACTGACATAATTTTATCAATGTCAATGCTGATTTTATGTCTGCTGACAATCATTTAACAACACAATATTCTGAAGAGGTGGAAGGCCACCAGCATAAAAACTGCTTGAATTTAAAAACAAAAAGAGAAATAAAGGCATTCCTGACAATAACTAAAATTTGGAAGTCTTATTTGATTAATAAGAAGTAGGAGAGCAGCTTTCTTCCTGGAATACTACTGTGTGAAATAAAAAATAAGGCATATGGAACAAATGCTGAGTACAGGGAATTCCGTGTTATTTCAGCCATGGAAACACATAGTACAGAATCCATCTGTCCATCAGTCATATCAACACCATATATACCATACAGCCAGCAAGGCATTTCCACAATTAAAGCAGTTACCTTTGTCTCCTTACCTTCACAAAGACAAACCCTCCACACTCATTCCGGTAAGACTCTAAAATGTGTAAGTAAAAACAATGCTGTCATTTTATTTATTTATAATCACCTATTACACTTAAAACTCAGGGAAGCTCTATGAGAAACACATAAAATCATCACACAAAAAGACAGGTTTACTGCCACAGACTAAGTTTGAACAAGTTTAGGAAGACAACTCTGAGGATTCACAGTAGATATTTTTCTTCTGCACAACGAGATTTTCTTGATTGGCTACTTATTTTTAAACAGCCAAATATCTTTATTTCAATCAGTTTCTAAATAATATCTATAGTATTTTCCTCCTCTGAAATTATGCTTTCTTTGTAGAAATAAAGGATATCTAAAATGAAGGCAACCCTTAGCAATCCTTTTTTCACCTGCATCCCCACCTTCAAAACACTTCACTTAGGTAAGGATGAACAATATGAATCAAAATGCACTTGGAATAAATTCAATTGGGTTACACATCTGGAAGACCCTGGAAAGTACTAATATATTGATCAAATCGTTGGAGGCAGTGACACTGAAATTCTCTTGGCACCCATGACACTAGCAAAATCTTTAGATAATGTAATTTAGTTCTTAATAACACTTCACAACCCAAGACAAAAAGAGACTGAGAAAGAAAAAGAGAAGAGCAGAAGGAGACTATTTGCATTAATAACAGCATAAGGATATTAACATTCTTGAGGCACTTCCTCCCCGTATAAGAAGCACCTTCATAAACACAAAGACATTCAGAAAGCACTTGTGCCTTGCAAACTTCACAGCTCATTTTCTATGTTACTTGGAAATTCTCTGTTTATTATTTTTAACACTAAAATTATCCAGAGGAATACAACCTGCCTTTCTCCCCTCTCACCAGCAGCATTTTGGATGTAAGAAGTGGTAACAAGTCAGCACTTTTTGTCCAATCACAGGCACTTAAATCCCAACCAAGAACAAAATACTGGAAGAGGCCCTGGTGTCTCCCAGTAGGTGTGCACAGGAAACACTTAGGAAAACCCATTTCTGCACCAAGAGCATCTCTAAGCTGGGTGTTTTACCTTGGCAGCCCAGCTGAGCAGTTAGGGAGGTACTTTTTCATTTTCTTAGAAGGTTTCCTGGTCTCGTTCCTTAGCACTTTAAAAAGATGCCTCAAATCTCCTGTGTTGACACACATGACTTCTGAGATTTGCCTGATCTGTGCAACATTACACCATAACCAATGTACAAACATCATGCCATCGATGCCAATAAATACCCCTCCATCACTTCTAGGGCCTTTTTTTTTATGTTTTGTTCTTTTTTCCTTGGTTCACTGTTTTTAAAGTTGCCTTTAATCTCCCAACCCATATTGCTTAGCAATGCTACTCCTCAGCAGAGGTTTATTGCTAAGTATTTTTAGCAAACACCTATCATTAAACAGGTGTTAAGATAGACTTGAACTTGTTGTAAGTAGCTGCTGGATAAATACTGAGGCAACATAACTAAATCCATAAGAAACTGCCCTTCAGTACCTTACATGAACAACATCAATAAACCACAAGCACCTTCTGTTAACTCAGAAATCATATAGCATCTTGAGTTATCTATATTTCATTGATTCATGGCCACAGATCACACTAAAGGCAAAAAACCTAGGAAAGCGTAAAAATGCAACACAGCACAAGAAACCTGAACCCCTAAAAAACCAGCTTGAGCAGTCACTTGGTGTATAATATAACCCAACACACAAGGCTTGAGGTGGGAATGAGAGGTGAGGGAACATTATGGAGTTATTACAGGCACACAGCTTGAGCTGTGCAGCCTGGAATCCAAACAGCAGCATCCCCCTGCCTGCAAGAACCCAGGAAAGACACTCTATAAAGGATAGGAATCCATGTACCACTCTGGGTTTTCAAAATTTCAATGAGTATTTCAAGCAGTCAGCTTCCTTTAACAAAAGAATGATACCCAGGACAGCCTGAGAAAATTAATCCATCCCCTGGTTTCTAATGCCCTCTTCACAACCAGTCCTTACAACTCTTGCTGTACAGATAACAAAACCAACGAGATATCTTCTGGTTTCATATGCAGACAGGCTTAGAACATACTATGAACCTAATAAAGCCAACTAAAAATGGAAACAAAGAGGGGAAATGTCTTCTAAACACTTGACTGCAACCCCCTTACAGCCCTCTCCCTGGACTCACACCAGGTGTTATTGCTGGGTCTAAGAAGGTCAAGTTTAGATATCCCAGCAGGTGCCAACATTGATTTAGGCACTTCTGTTTCTGACAGGAAGCAGAAACCAAGCCATCCGGGGACCTGAAAAAAGTTAGAGTCTTCCTAGTTTATGCACCACCAAAATGTGGTGTTTGGAAGTCTCAGTGATGGGCTCAGGTACATAATGACTTTTACATGACTGACTCTTCACTTATTTAAAGCTAAACTAATGAAAAAATATCAAATAAGTTAGCTCAGGCTTAATCATCAGGTATTTGCACAAGGAAATCTTTAAGGAGTCCCATCAACAACTGTGAGACTTGTGTCTCATGCTGAACATCAGTCTGACAGAGCACACTTTGAAGAAGTAAAAAACCCTGTGTCTTTGAAGGATCAAGAATTTTGCTTTCTTGTGGCTGCCTGAGTTTTCTACTTGGTGTTTCATCTCTTTCCTCTACTGTGAACAACACAGAAGGAAGAAAAACATTAAATTTGCCTCATAGGTTCACTTTCTCAGACCTGTGATTTGTACTGGAGGTGATGGCTAGGAAGCAAAAAGCAAAAACAGAATGAAGTAAACATCCAGAATGCATATGCTATGAGAAGAGGGGAGCTCTTCCCTTGCTGGATGCTGCCATTTAATGTCGTTTTAAATTAACAGTCTGTTATTTAAGTAATTTAAAGCTACAAGTTGATCCCTTCTATTATTTTACTCTGAGGATTTAAAATATTGGAAGAAAGCTATTCCACAGTTTCTGAAGTTACAGAGAAAAGATGTACCTACTAGCAGGGGAAAGGAGACAGGGTGATTTCATAACCAGGCTATGTCAGTACAATAGCAGTTAATTTCACTTGATACATCTTTCTCACCTTTCTGTTTCCACTGTACTCCTGTGCTTGCAGCACCAAAAATTAGAGCAGTGAATGAAATGCAAAGCTCCTTCTGCCCTGGTAACACACTCTAGCTGACCTCAAAAGATGAATGATGAGAAGCAGTAAACACAGGGTCACACCCCAGAGAAGAGGCCATCACATGAACCAAGGAGAAACCTGAGGTAGTTGCCAACATGGTAAAGAAAACCATTTTATATTCTCAGATAGGCGGCCAGGCTGAACTGAGCTGATGTGGTGTTGTAATTCACTACAGCCCCCAAGTGCCAGCCCCTGACAGAAGCAAGCTCTAAGCCCTTGGGATGCTCGGGGCTGGAGCTCTTGTCCTGCCTGGGTTTGTTCTCTGGGACAAGAGGTGACTTCAGCCTCCCAGCAGCCCCTCCAGTTTAGAGCAAAGGGGGAAAACACCTGCAGGAACGGCGGCAGTGTCACAGACATCTTTTGTGGAAAATCCTTTCTTTAGGATTTTTCCCCCTTCTGGGAAGCTGAGGCCCCAGAAAGGGAATGTAAACAATGGTTATCTGCTGGTGTGGAATGAAACAGGTGCACCTGGGATTGGCCCATGTTCCATGTTTACAATTAAGGACCAGTCAAAGACCAAGCTCTCTGAGAGAATCAGAGAGAGCTCTGTTGTTGATTCATTCATTCTCTATTCTTAGCTTGCTAGCACTCTGAGAACTTTTCTCTCTATTCCTGTTAGTAGAGTCTTAATGTATTATATATCATAAATTAATAAATCCAGCCTTCTGATCATGGAGTCAAGACTCTTGTCTATCTCTTCACCCCTGAAAGACCCTTGCAAGCCCAGTAACACAGTAGGAAGGGGCATGGAAATGTGGTGTGCTGAACCTGAGCCTGGGGAGAGGGGAGAGGAAGTATTTCTCTAAGGGATAAATTGCTTGGCTTTTTTTTCTCAATGTACGGATCACTAATTAAATTTGTGTTGGTTGCCAATAAATTAAGGAAAATTCCCTAAGTCAAGCCAGCTTTTCCCCGACAAATATGCTATTTGATTAACTACATGCTTATCCTTATATTAAATTCAGATTAATTTTACAAGAACCAGTCCTGCATGAAAACAATTTCTCTCAATGCCAAGGTGCATTTCCCCCTGAGCTAAGAAAAAGAAGGGTGTCATAGAAACCACGGCTTAGAGGTCTGAGGGTACCAACAAATTCCCTCATGCCTGTAAAATGACAAGAAATTATTCTTATAAACCATTACCAAGCTCACACTTACAAGAAATGAAACAATGCTCTACACAGCACTGTCAAACAGTGGCAGCCAGAATAAAGGGTTTCAGCTGCTGGCAACCTGCCCATGGTCAGCTGTCCTTGCAGGAGAGGCCTTCTCTGGGTATCTATGGCAGAGCTTTTGTCTTCTCAGCACCAAATGGCCGTTCCTGTTCAGGATGCATCGTTAATGCAGATTTCCCGCTCGAGCCACTTCTGAAAAATTAGATATCTTCTGGGATGACTGAAAAAAAACCAGCCAAATCAATCCTTATGCGTATCACATTTAGACACACTCGGCATATTGTAGAAAAATGCCAAATCCATGACATCTAGTTACAAAATAATGAGCTTTCCAGTTTAGACCAGGTCCATGTGGTTGCTGTGCTGTACAGTCTGTACCTGGGGGCAGGTACAGGCACACAGAGGACTGCAAGGAGAGAGAAAGCAAGCGGCCACACACACTCTGCTGCTCTGACACTTTGCAATCAGGAATTAATTAGAAGAATCCATGCGTGTTTATTAGCTGTTCTCCAGTTTATGGTTATTGACACGCTCTCCTTCAATAAACTGCAACTCTCAGGGCTTCTTCAATTAAAAATAAAAAAGAAAGAAGAAATATTTTCTAGAGAACTATCAGACGTGTTGTTTAACCAACATTCTTTAATCACTGTCTTTGTTTAAAAACAGTGCTGTAAAATCATTGTTAACACAAGTACTGGTGATCTACATTCCATTAGTCCATAAAACTTGATAAACTATCAATAGTTCAACTGCCATCAGCATTTTTGACTGTTTTATGATACGAATAAATTGAGTAGGTTGAGCTTTAATCCCAGTTTTATAATAATGCCCCTGGTAAACTTGATCTGGCTTTCAAATCACTGCAGCAATGCAGCTGAAAAAAAATTAAAACATATTTTACTGTGAAAGAGCATAAACAAATCATTTTCATTACAAGCTACTAGCATTCATTTCATTTTTTAATGCAGGTACGCCTTCTGTATCTTTAAATATTTCACTGATGATCTGCCTGCTAGAAACCAGGAGAGAGTAGAAAGTTAGGTCAGAAATCACTGTCTATGAACTTGCACAACTGACAGTCTAAGGACTGCCTGCATGCTAAGGACAAATCCATCTCCGTGTACTTTTTATGGGGGGGAGATCTAAGCACCTTCCCTTTCTCTGGTTCTGGAAATTAACAACATTCAATATTCCCCTGAAAAAGTGCCATCCATTTCCCAGCGGACAAATGCTGGGGAAGGGGAAGAAGTGGAATAATTCAGGAGACAATAAACTCAACTGAGCAATGGCACGTTGATTTACACACAAAATCCCTAAGTCTTGTCAGCTAATATAAGCTCCAACTCAAATAAAAGCCCAATGTAGTAGTTGTGGGAAAGAGATCTTCACAATGAGCAGAACGGTCATGAAAAAATGTCTAAAGGGGTTTATTAAAAGCTCATTGAAGAGAATCACCTTCCTGACCACGAGCAGTAAACCCAGGAGCTGAGGAACAGAGATAATCTGTTCATGGGGTCAGTGTAACAGCAGCACTCAAGGATTCCACACTGCTGAACCAGCAAACACAGCGGAGAGAGACTCAGAGCCCCAACTTTGGGCTTTACATTAAAGAGTAAAACAAAAGAGCAAATGGAGGGAGTTACTGCCCTTATTTTAACGCTGGAGAACTGAGGCATGGAGCATGAGTGCAGTCCAGGGATAATGCTTTAACACCACCATAAGCCCTTAGAAATTAGTAATTGAAGACATTCCAGTGAATACACCAGCCGGACAAATGCACTCATCATTTGCATTTTCACACGATCTAAACTGCACCTACATTGATGTAATATTGGGTCCAATGCTTCCTATTTGTGCAGCTAGATATTTCATTGAAACACATAAAAAAATAACCAAAACAATAAAGCAAAAATGCATATTCTTCTTTCCTTGATTTTAATTAAGAAACTGTAGAGAACATTTCCCTTCAAAAATACCAGTAACTGGTACGTGGGTGTGACAGAAGGCTAATTAAAGTAAAAACAATAATGTGAGACAACTATGTAAATGCAATGCCCATAAAATGCCTCTTCTTTATCATTTAAGTAAGAACCGAGTCTCACTAAAAAAAAGTATTTTTCTCAGCAGAAAAAAAAGGTTTATTAAAAAATCAGAAGCACCTGCTTTTTTATTTTCATCACTGCTTTCCAGCCCAGTATTATTAAAGACTTCATAAATTCAGATTAGAAATTGAATAGTTCATGGAAGGTACTTAAGGTCAATTATTAACAATAACCTAAACCGCTCAAATATTACTGACATTAAAACTTAAGAAGTGATTTCAAAGTACACCACCCAGTTGCATTTAAAGAAATCATAATATTATTTAAAGAAATCATGATATTACAAGTGTCTTCCCTTTTTCAGACTTCTCTTGTTTGGCAGAGCAGACTAGAAACACAAATCATCATTCCAATCCTCCAGGAAGTCTTTTACTCTAAGGATTTAAAATATTAATACATGACTAAATGAAGGGCATTAAAAGCCTGTCTCCTGTATCATTCTGAAGGGGAAAACACAGGAGTTAATTCAGGTGTCTATTAGTATTAATTTTAAATCACATAGCTCCACTGCAGCCAATGGAATCATGGCAGAATACCAGTTTTTTTAAGGTTAGTTCTCATACCTTGCTTTTTCAAAAGGAATTTTTAAAACATATCTAACTTTTACGAGGGAGAACCACACAGGTTGGTGTGGCTGGCTTCTCTAAGAAAGTACTAAAAATAAAACTGACTAAAACCTGTTTTCTGAGACAGCAGCATCACATCAGTGCTACAAAATAACTTTCACCGTGATATTATTCCTAGGAGAAAAGGAAATTTCAACACACTGCTGGACTGTTTTTCTACTATGTAATTGCAGCCTGCTGCCTGTGGCTGCAGAAACTTCTAATGCTCTAAACTAATGCCTTGAAAATCTAGAAAAGAAATTTGAATAAGCTGTTATTGATATTTGGGGGGGAAAGAATAATGTATGTTTAACCAGTGTTTCTCCTTCCTCCTCCTCTCTCTCACTCTCCTGGCAACTCTTCATTTTCAGGGTGCTAAAATTGAACAAGGATTAGTTGCAAGTAATTTGTTTTCCCGTTTCTTCACAGAATTATCTAACTGCAATGACTACTCTTAATAAGCAATTAAAACTTAAATTGCGTACTCTAAGGACACAGTCACATTAAATGGAATAGAAAATAATGCCTAGTTGCAAATCCTTTGTTTACAGTGCAGCTAATCATCCTGCAGAGCTGGGGAAAGAAGGGTCTGCATATTCTCCTGCAATGAGAAAACAAGTTCAAGAACAAAGAGGGCTGAGTTCTCAGAGTTCTTGCTGACACCAAAGAAGCCTCATTCCAACAGAATACTGGTCTGAGAGCAAGAGAATCATCTTTGAATAATACCACCTCACCCTGTGCCACTCTGTCAAATGGCAGACAAACCTGCACATCCCCATGGGCCTCACACAAGAGGAGGTCTGACTGTGAGTCTGATCTAACTCTGCCTTGGCATTAAAAGATTTCGGGGATTTTTGCTGGTGTCTGAGCAAGATATCCATTGCTGGATGACCTGTTGAGAAGATGGTGTCTTGAGGGACGTGTCGAAGATCTCTCATTGCAATCCTAGAAGTCAAATTCCCCAAGACATTCTTTTCATGCACATTCCATGGGCCTGGATGCATAAATGACTGGCAGATGCTCCATGTAAAAATTATCTCTCATGTGGGAGGAAGAATTCCACAAGTGTAGATTAAAAATATTTCATAAGAATATAAGAAAGTCATTGTACAAGAACAGGGGAATATTTATTCTAATTTACTTTCTCACAGGACCAGATGCTACAGGCACAAAAATAATCTTAGTTCTGGCATTTGGTATCTCTGCAAACATAATCCATTCCCTTGTGCTTGAGCTATAATCATCTTTCATTACATAATCACAACTCTTTTTCCCAAAGAACTTCAGCCTCGGTTATGGCTCAAAGTGAATGCTGGTCAATTAAGCACCCAGCAGGTATTGTTTTGTTTAATTCTTATTGCTCCTTATAATGCACACTAACATGTCAAAGTATTTACTGCATGCTATTCAACCCTTAGTTCAAAAACAGATTAATCCTGGATAAACTCTTCCACATCTCTCATCCTGAGGTCCTGGTTATGTCAGGAAGATGAAGTAAAAAATAATAAACTCTTAACAAACAAAACCTGCTGCTGGTGAGCATCATGAATTGGAGACGGAAAGGAGAACTTAAAAGTCAGTAATTTCCCAACAAAGTTTCTGTTTCATCACAGTTGCAGACTCTGAAATAAATCCAGTATTCCCATAAAACATAGCTGACACCTTCCCAGGTCTAGCTTTGGGCCCCTGCAATGATGCACTAGGATCTAGGAAAGGAATGTTTAAAAGGCAATTCCACAGGAGTGCTGCTTTCTCCCCTGGCAATCTCCATTATCCCATCAAGTCGTGCAGGTAACTCCTGCAGCACCTCTGCACTTTATGTGAAAGCAGCTCCTTCTAGGAAGATATAATGATGTTCTATAAGCAAACACTTGGGTGAATTGAAACAACAAAAAAACCCTTATTCATTTAATTTCCACTGCCATTTTGCATTTCACATTTCGTGATGTGATCTTTGTAAGCCTAAGGTAAGAAATATTCCAATTCTTCCTGAAACTAAGAAATAATAAATGGTTAATGAGATTTTCAATAATATCTTTCATAAAAAAATACAAATTGCATAGTAATGGTAATTAGAGGAGGCTTTACCTTACAAAGTTACAGTATTTTGCTAGTCACCCACAGTACCCAAAGCACAGAAACAGCCAAAAGGCTTTTTCTGTGCATTTGTCTTGAAAAGATATTCATCTTCAGTAAGAAGTGTCTTTCATTTACTGGCAATATGTCTTATAACTCCGTTTTGCTTTCCTCCTCTTTTAAAAAAGAATAGATGAATTAAGAAACATCTGCTGTTCACATGCATGATCCCTGCCTAAATTTGGTGTTTGGTTCATGACTCCGAAACAACCGAGATCTTTATTTTGCAAGTCTTATGCCTTGAGATATTTTTTTCATACTTGAAAAAAACAAAGAAACGGGGAACCAATTTCAGAGGGCTTTTTGTAGGGCAAGTGAGACCAGTTTACTGTTTCAGAGTACAAATTACTCATATCATATTCATAGTTCTGACCATGCTATTTTCAAGAATAACGCAACAATAACACACAATTTGATTTCAAACACATTAAACCTGTGGCATAGAAGAAAATTAACTGGCAGGAAAGATAACAGGGCAATACCTGTAAATAAACAAAAACGAAGGGGGTGTCGAGGCCAGGAAATGCGTTGTGCAGACCAAGAAGAAAAAACTGCCTTTAGGACAATTTGTTTAGACTAAAGAGAATAAAAACAAACCCAAAGAGATGAAAGGGAAAAAAAAAAAAGTTTAGTGAGAGAAAACACAAAGACCTAGAAGAGAAAAGGTACAGCAGAGTCAGGCAGCTATTTGGTGTGATCTTACACTTTCTGTGGATCAAAGGGTGGATTTCAGACGAGAGAGCTTCTAAGGCAGATTGCAGAGCAGAACAGCACAAATGCCAGAGAACGGAGAACGCAGCGGCACAGGGCAGAGAGTGAAAAGGAACACCTCAAAACGAGGGCTCAAACAAGCACAGGGAGTTCTGGATGCAGCAGGATAGTGCAAAGAGCTGGAAAATCTGCTAGTGCTGATCTTGCTAGATGGTGTCGATTTAATCTTAAGAAAACATGAGACAATCATGAGCTCTGGGGTAAGAGTTTTAATTTGCTCATTCTCTTTAAGATCAAGAGATTTCCTGCAGTCAGATCTCACTCTACTTAACAAAATGCAATTTACGGTAGCAATGTCTCAAATATAAACACAGAGGTTGTACCCCCCGTTTCTGAGTGCCTCAGTTTTGTCAGCTATATTGGCTGGTTTAATGCAGCTCACTATCTCCACAGTTAAATTTAAATTTTAAAAATAACTTGCAAATTTAGAACTTAAAAAAATGCAAATGCACACTACAAAATGCATTTTCAGCTAGAATAAACAGTCATTCAAGGCCAAGTGGGTAAACTCCACTTCTAAGGTCCCTTTCTACTACAACTGTGTATTTGTTGCTAAGAACTGGGCCAAGCTAGCACAACAGTAACTTGAAAAGTCATGTTCCACATATAATTCCTCATTACACCTCTTGCCATGTTTTAATTTAAACATTATAATTGGAACTGTGACTTTTTTATAGCTCTAATTTGTAGCCTAAATCTTACATTCTTCCTACTAGCTCATGTTCAAATACAGTACTACTCCAAACCAGCACTCTTCAAATTTGTTTTTCTTGCTTTTTAGAGTGATTAGTTATGATGAGATTATTTATTATCATGGAGTATTCTTTAGACTCACATTACATTTAGATTTTTAGATTTTAGATGTTATTAAATTTTACAACAGTGTTTAAACAAGCACCAATGCCTCCTTCATCAGCATTCAGTTTTAATGAAGACTTCCAACTAACTGGTTTTTTTTAAATAACATGGTATAGCAATTTATAAGATTACAGAAGAGAACTGCATACATTTTTCTTCTCTTCAAGACATTGGCAGCCTTCTGCACTAAACTGGATTAAAGCCCAATAAACCAACAAATGAAGACTTCAAACTGCAAGATATACATATATTTTTGCATTATTATTGAGAAAATGATTTTTAAGTACAATCCAGCAGAAGCATTCAATAGGTGCAATTTAGACTGGAAATAACTTATAATTGCCAACATGATCTTCTTACACTGTTTTTTCTAGACAAACTGTGCTTTGCTGAGATGTGCAAGTATAGAAACCCATTTTAGATAATAATGGACTGAGAAGGAAAACTGCAGACCATTAAACCAGGGTAATTTAGGAATTTTTTGTAACATGTCCTTGGAAACATGGTGCTCTTCTGTTCTTGAGCTGCAGAGAGCAAGAGGCAATGGGGATTGGCTGTAGGAGGGCAGTGCCACCCTGCTTTGTGTGCAGCCTGAGTGGGTGCCTGTTACAGACATCTTTTCATTAAAATCTTTTCTTAAGGTTTTTTTCTTGCTGAAGCTGAGAAGTTTCAGCAATAAATGTAAACAATGGTTATCTGCTGCTGTGGAATGCAACAGGTGCATCTGTGATTGGTCTCTTGTGAACGTTTAGATTTACTGACTACTCACAGCAAAGCTGCTGCTCTCGCTTTCTGCTGAGACACAGACCTTTGTTATTCATTCTTTTCTATTCTTAGCTTAGCTAGCCTTCTGAGAGCTTTTCTTTCTATTTCTTTTAGTATAGTCATAATGTAGTATATATATATCATAAAATAATAAATCAAGCCTTCTGAACATGAGGTCAACATTCTCTCCTCTCTCTTCACTTGCAACCCTTGTGACCACCATCACAGGTGCCTTGTGGCCTTCAGGATGGCCAAAGCCACACTTTAAAGACCCTGCAGTGGTGAAGTAGTGAAGCACCCTCTGGCACCCTGAGTAGGACTCAGCCTGCTCCAAACGCTTCACAGCCTGAGTGGGAAATGTATGTGAAGCAAACAAAGCACATGGAGTGAACTGTCCAGTGTCACATGCTACATCTCCCCCAAACCCAAGCATAAACAAGGACCTTTTTGGTGTTTTGTTCCCATTTCTGTGACTCCTATTCAGTGTTTCACTAAAGAAGTGTGGATTTGGCTTCCCCTGAAGTCACTGCCACCAAGACACACCATGTTCTTCATGCCTAAGTGTCTTCAGCACACTGTCTTGTGTGAGCTCTATGGTTACAGACCTACCCCTGTTGAATCATCATTAAATGAAAAGATCAAAATATCCCTGTTGCTATAAACTAAGCAAACTGATCTACTGTAAATGTGACTTTTTTTCCCCCTTCCAAATAATATATTTCCTGATCTCTTATTATTTCTTGGTGATTCAGTTTAAAACTACGTGAATTACAGCTTAATGGAAGAAGCTGCTCTATCTGTAAATGATACAGCCAAGGCCATGAGGAAGAAGTCCATTTATTCATCACTCTTTACAGCTAAATTTCCAGAGGGCAAATCTCACTATACAACTTTAATTGTTCTGAAAATAAGTGAAATAAGATCCTCACAGCTTTCTTATAGAATAAAAGAAGCCAAATTGTTACACGACTTTCTTGTCCCCCCTCTTTGACAAACTTATTGATATCCCTTGCCCATTTTCCTTTGCTCAGCTCAAACACAAAGAACTGGACGCCCCCCAGCAGGAAATACACTTGCACAATTCCTGACAAGACATTTGCTCTGGACTGTGCCCTGGCACAAGTGCAGCTGTCTTTGTCAGCTATTCAAGGACTATCTGTTGTCTCTGAGAGACTCCTTCATCCTCTTGTCTCTGATTTGAACATTTTGAAAAATCTTTCTTAATTTCCGTGACCACAGCTGTTATCAGTGAGGGCAGTTACTTCTGATTTATCTGTCCTTTTCTTCTCAGCAGCTCTATCTAACATCAGCTGTTACCCCAGAGACTTACCAAGTGTCTGAGGGATTTGCAGAGAAAATACAACCTTACCTAGTTTTCATTACTTCAGAAGTAAGAACTTCAAAATTCTTTTCAAGGTAACTAAACTAATCTCACCCTAAAACAGCCTAGATCATGTTCAAGTAGAACTGAATACGGTATTGCATACAGACATAATTTTAGAAGTAATTAAAAGTAAAATAAAAGCTTTGTTTCTTTTGAACAGTAGCATCATCAGCGTGCCACCTGTATGGGGAATTGCTAATAAGAATGTTCAGTGACATATATGGTACTCAGTCAGGACAATGCATGCTATGATCAGACAGCTTCACAGGGAGAACAGCCACTGCTTCAAACAGAGCAATTGTTCAGGTGGGGAAGAATTTTATGTGTCTGGTTCATAACTCTGAAGCTAAAATTGCATATGGCTTTGCATTATTAGACCAAAAGGGAATAACATTAAAGTGCAATCCAGAATATACAACAGTAGAGCAAATGTACAATGTGAAACTAACAGCCATAGCTTGCAGCAAGTTAAAACCAGAAGCATCTGTCAAAAGCCATATAAAGTAGAACTCAGATGGCAAGAGAGGAAATAAATCAACTGAATGCTAAAAAGAAAATTAACCAAAGAAGCCTCTGAAAGATCTCTGCAAGAGACCATTTACAAAGCATGAGTCAGATGAAAGTTGTTGGAAGTAGAAATAACTGTAATAGAAGCAAAAACAATCAGCTTTTTCCTCCTTTGGATTCCAATTTATACAGCCTTCCATAACTGGCTTTATTTTAATTTTGTGATAATGGAAAAGCTTATGAATAGCCTAAAGAGAGCACAAAAACCTTTAAAAAAGTTCTCCTGTAATCCTTGTAGCATAATTTGTTTTCAGCTGCAAAGACTATGCACAAAAGGTCAGCTGAACACAGCAAGAAGCACAGCAAAGTACTGGAAAAACAGCTGCTGGAGGAGTGCTTGTTCTAGGATGCTCCTTAGGTGGAGGTTGAAAACTCAGTGGGGACGTGCAACAATAAACAGGTTACACAGAATAAAGCAGCAATTCTTACTGTTCTCTGCAGAAGAGGAGTAGTGCTCTGCCAGCAGGACAAAGACAGAAAGGCTGTAAGGGGCAATTTCTCTAATGCCATGAGGGAATGATCATAATTTCATCTACAAAGCCTTTTGAAAAGTCGGAGTTCTGAAGACAGAAAGATTTAATGGAGCACGTCAGTGTCAGTTTGAAGCAGTCACCCAGCAGAACATTTTCTCTAACAATTCTGATGATGCTGCTTCAGCCAGAGAATGTTCTTTAAGGAAGCTCATTCTTCTTAGTCCAAAGAAAGAGAAGTCCCCCTTCAGTTGTATCCCCATGTTTGCATTTTTGTAGCAGCACCATACTGCATGCTAATGTTCAATTTAGCACTCCCATGATCCGACTTCTCTAACACTGTTTCTTAGTCAGCATTCCCATGTTTTATGTTTTCATTGTTGGCTTTTACAGAGTGAGAACCTCTTTGCATTCATTTTGATTACATTTTACTCTGTTAACATCTGCCCCTCTCTTAACTGCTGCACGTTCTACAGCCTTTTATGTCCAACTTCACAGAAGCTAGCAAGCCCTGCTAGATTCGTTTTTGTCAACAAATATGACTGCTGCAGTATTCATCATTCCTCCTTTTGCTTTCTTTTCTCCAGACAATTTTCTTGCTGAGTTTTTTAATACACACATTGCTTCAAAACCCTATGAAAGTAATGTAACCCACTGGATTTTAATCTATTAAATGTCTTCTTTTCACTAATTTTTATGTGAAAACATTCAGATAAGCAGGGGTGCACAAAACTAGATTTTACTAAGTGAGCTCTATCACAATCAGAGTGTACTCCAACACTGAGGCAGGTAAATGCTACACAGGTAAATGCTTACCACCTCCTGAAATGTATTTTTACATCTATTTTAACAGTAATTTGAGGTCTCTTTTTTTATCCTGCCTTGAAAAAGGGAGAGCTTAATTTGTACAACATATTTTACAAGCTGTACACAGCTGTGACTGCAGAGTATCAAACAGGTTCATTAGGCACTTGTCTTCTTCCATTCCTCTGTACTTCCTGATGTTCTCTCTTAACATGGAAGTTGACTGCCAACAATTCTGAACTCCTTCTGCTAGCTCTTTATGAGTTTTGCTATCTCGTACTGCTGCCTTTACACATTAAAACTACAAAAGGCAGTGAAACAACAAAGTCATACATGCCTAAAGCGAGCCACTTACAAGCCAGGCTCACTCCTGGAGGTCTCCAATGTTTTGGAAAAGGTACTTACTTAAGGGAAGTTTCTTTTGCAAGCTCTCTGCAAACATGGTCTTCATGTAAGTAACTAAAAAAAATTAAAAGCAAAAGTTACTACAAAGATTATCATGTCAGTCTGTGGGCTTCTGGAGGAAAGTTGCGTCTTTATGGAGGAAAATGAATTATCAGAATGAAAGAAAGGAAAGAATAACATTTTACTTTTACTATATCACTCTTTGGTATCTACCAAAAAAAAAATCACGGACAAGAGAAACAAAAGATTTAGGAAAAGGAACGTAATAAAGACTGAGTTTAAGCTTCAGAAATTTTTATTGTCTTCTATTGTTGGTGAGGGTCTGTAGTGGTGCAGGGTCCCCAGGCAGGTGCAAAGGAGAGCAGCTTTATTTTAAAAACCCAGCCTTGTTAAACAGTTATCCCGTTATCAGTCACAGTTTTAAATCATAACAAAAAAATTCAACAAACCACCACACACCACAATGTGAACACGCAATGGTTATATAACTTATTTTCCCACTCATAATTCAGCCGAGTCTCTTTCCCACAGTCCATTTGTACTTGGCCCAAGTAACAGGCCTGAGCCACGATTTTACAAGGCCTTCCTTTTGTAAAGTTTTACCTATCCATAACATTCTATCTCCTTAATGAATTGTGTTTTCCTCTTTTATCCAAGTGAAGCATAGGAAGGGCCCAAGCGAGAGCTGGCTGGACCAGGATCCACAGAAGTGCAGCCTGAGCTGCACGAAGCACTGGGCTGAAAACACCCACTGCAGAAAGGAGCACTGCAGTACTCTCCCAGCCACATTCTGCTGGCTGGGAAATTAATAAACACATTGATCACAAGTGCAGAGGCTGTTCTTTGCTACTAATGCACACTGCCCAAGAGAATTCATTCCTGGTACTCAACAATGTCAAGCAGCCTCCCCAGCCAATCACACCAAAAACGTGGGCTAGAATGTGCAGATTGATTATCTTCACTTCCACTGCCTGGATGGGTATATATTTACACAATTTGCACTGTTTCCTTACAAAGAGTCGTGGCTAGTGTTCTTTTCACAAATAAATTCTTTCAAACCTTAGGAAACCTTTAAAAGTGCAAATTTAAATGACCTATTTACTCACATCAGGTAGTGGCCGCTGACTTTCACAGGCTCACGTCAGTCCAATGGCCCCAGGCAATGGAGCACACCCAAACTGAGCAGCTTTTCTGGAGTCCTGCACCAGTGTCTGCACATTGATCTGTCCAAGCTCCCTGCCAGCTCATCCTTCCTCCTGCAAGACTTGTAACAGACAAAATTCTTCATACAACCGCGTCCAGATAGAACAGCAGAAACCCAAAAGGTAGCAAAAGGCTACAGGTGATGGGGTCTTGAAACTCCAGTTAAGAGCAGTGGCACTTGTATTTGAATCACCACATCTAAACCTTTTGTAGTTTACAAACCTCAGTATTACAACACAATTCCAGTTCTGGGCATTGCTTTTTCGCATTTTTACTACTAAAGTCTCCTGTAAGGGTAAGAATATCAGAAAGCAGTGGCTCAGTCAAAATCAAAGAGAGAATCTTGAGTGTATCTTACTGTTACTGGAATTCTCATTATTTCTCTCTTTTTTTTTGTCTTTTCAGACAAGAATGCAAAATGTAGAAAAATAACTAGAATCAAGCAGTTCCTGGGATTACTTATTACGAAGCATGCCAGAAACATATCCTTGAAAGCACACACTTTCATGGTTGGGCTAGGGTGTTAACCAAATTGAAAAGTATTTAAAGTACAATGAAATTTCAGGGCAGTATTTAGAGGTATACAGCTTTTACATTCTCTGGCTTAACCTCCATTTAATTTGCACTGTGATTTTCTCAGGAATATATTCTAACACAAAAGCCAGTCTGATTTAAATTGCTTTGACTATAGCTTTTATCCATTTACTGATAAATTGAATTTCACACAGGTTTACACAAAAGCCACAAAATAGTATCAAGTGAAACAAGTCTTTGGATTTTCTCAAACTGTTATAACAACTTGATGTGTAACTGCCCTACAAAGAAACATTTACTTCAACAGTTAATGGAAGACTGAAATCAATATTTAGGGTAATTTTTTTATAAATCAGTAAAAGCCTGCAACTTCAATTACTTCTCGCTGGCACAAGCTTTCAGTGGGAATTGTAGCAGGTCTCACCAGGGCTGATTTCAATCCTACACAGGTGTGTATGTTTAGAGCAGAGAGGCAGCAGAAAAGAGCCTGTGCTCACACAGGGCAAATGACAGGCAAGCAGTACCAGTAGGCAATCTGAAATAAAGCTGATGCCAACAGACTGCTTTACTAGAATTATCCTAATGCCCTGTGCAGATTTCTATCAAAATCCTTAGCTTACAAAGAATTAAGCTGGATATACCTAATCCCATGCATCCCCTTCTTTAAAATGCTATGAAACCATACTCCTCCACCCAGGAATCGCTTCCTCCTTTGCTCCTTCATCCCTTCCTCCTCTCTCTGTTCCCATGCCATTCTATGACAAAAGGACACAGCACAGCTATCTTTTTTCCAAATGTGGAGTGAAGTAATGGCTACCTTAAATGAGTAAGGAAAGATGTGAAAGTTATCTCAACATTTCATTGTTTGCTGTTCCTTAAAATAGCTTTTTCAATTTTGAACACTGATAAGGAACATTTGAACATGGATGTCATTTGGCTGAGAGCAAGTGGCTATCATATATATAGTTTTATTTAGTTAGTTAGTTAGTTATATAATGCACTGCATAAGTAAGACAACAGTGATAAACTGGCCCCTGACCATGCAGAGCAAAACGTGGTGAGGCCATGCAGTTCCTAAATGAGTATTTATTTACACTGTGAGATTGCCTCAGTTGTACTGTACACCAAGGGCCATCCACTGCTGGCATGAAGGGTTCTCAGACCTTTAAGCTCATTCTTTCCAATTTCTAAGCACTGAAGACAAAACCATACAGAATATATTATTTCTTTGACTTCTCTCGGACATGCAACGTGCACAGGTCTCACACATTTTTTTCAGGACAATGTGGATGACACTGCAAAGCAAGTGGATCAGGAACTTCCCAGAGCAGGCAGGACACCTGGCCTGAAGCAGGTGCAAAGTGTTAAGAGAGACAGCACATGAGAGAGGATAAGAAGAGGCCATCCTGTGCCATTCAACTTCTGCTTTTCTGGAGCTCTTTCTCTTTTGTCTGTGCAAATTACATCATACAATTTGTACTACATTTTAATGTAATCCTTAAAATTGCCTCTCGAGAACAGGGGGAAAAATGCTAACTGATAAGAAATAACAGATAAAAATTCCACAGTCATATCATTTATTGGCAGAAGAGGGATTTGAGTCTGAAACTCCCACAATGTTAATCAATGCCACCACACGACCAGCCTCTGAATTAGTTTGACATAGGCTTATCCCAATTTTTCCTCCTGGAGCTGTCCTACTGTATAATTTGAATAATAATTAGAGCAGAAACTGAACAATGGTTTGTCAGGGGAGCTCCAAAATCACAACTTCTGAGTCCACCTCTATCCTTACCAGCTGAGAAACATTTCATCTCTAACAGCTGTATTCGTACACAATGCCTAATGTTTAATGGATCAGAGTTCCTGATAAAGCCAGTTAAACCTGAATTCATTACCAGATCCAACACACAGCCTTTATTTCTCTAGGGACTGAAATATCCAGTACAATCGTTTTTGTGATCCCTAATACAATTTCCAAGAGTCACATTAAATGAGGCAGAAACTAGACTGATTTAAAGTTTCCAGACTACATTTCAGCAAGACCTCACACAATTCTATTTTAACAAGCTAATTCACTGACACTAAATAAATTATTATAAAAATACAGGGTTCTGAGGTGGAACTGTAAGAAAGTTTCTTTTCAATAGGCAAATGTGTAGATTATTGAGCAAAGGAATCAACTTGCCATAACAGACAACTCAGGGAACCCATCATCAGGTAAGGGGAATTTAGAAGTGGCTTAAAACCTGTTCTCTGCTGAAAAAAGAGTAACTTTTAATAGAAATTGCTATGTGAAAGTAGAGAACAGACAGATTGAAAACCACTGTTGCTAGGGCCAATGCAAATGGGCTTTGTTTTCCCTTCCAACACACACATTCCATATTCCAGTTATTATCTCTCTGGATGTCTGGAGATATTTCTCAGATCTAAATACTCTAATTAAATTAAATTATAATAATACCTTATTAATGTGCAATATGCCGTTGTTAATATATATTTCATATAAAATATTTATGAAATCTAAACACTCCTGTATGTTTACAGCAGTTAATTAGAGGTAACTAAATACACTGGGCAATGCTCCTAAGTAGCCACAGAACAAAACAATTCCTGCTTGATGCAAGAGCAGTTGTGATAAAATGCTATATCTGTCTCTTTTCCTAAAGCCCAGATATGGAAAGGAAAAGACTGAAATCAAAGCACAGCCATAAAAGCCTCTAGAGGGGAGAACACAAGGCTGAAAAAGCCTCACAGCAGTGATTCAGTCTCTGCTTTCAAGACATCTGGCTAGCGAACTTACTGCTGAATTATTATGATCTAACACACTGCTTTAGGAACACTGGAGCTGTCTTTCCCTTGCCATCTCCAGCACAGAGCCACCACCACTGCTCTTTATGGAAGGGCATGCTCGTGCTGGGCTGGCTTTTCTGAGGGAGAGAAGAGCTGGACCATTTCACACATCCCTTGGTGGTTCTGCTTGGAAACACTGCAGTGCTGCAGCCTGTGAGGTGCCCACAGATCAGCACTGACCATTTCACACAGGCCTTGGTGTTTCTGCTCAGGGACACTGCAGTGCTGCAGCCTGTGAGGTGCCACAGATCAGTGCTGACCATTTCACACATCCCTTGGTGGTTCAGAGACACTGCAGTGCTGCAGCCTGTGAGGTGCCACACATCAGCACTGTGTTTCACACATTCCTTGGTGGTTCAGGGACACTGCAGTGCTGCAGTCTGTGAGGTGCCCACACATCAGCACTGACCATTTCACACATCCCTTGGTGGTTCAGAGACACTGCAGTGCTGCAGCCTGTGAGGTGCCCACACATCAGCACTGACCATTTCACATATCCCATGGTGGTTCAAAAACACTGCAGTGCTGCAGCCTGTGAGGTGCCACAGATCAGCACTGAGTCTTTCACACATCCCTTGGTGTTTCTGCTCAGGGACACTGCAGTGCTGCAGCCTGTGAGGTGCCACACATCAGCACTGTGTTTCACACATTCCTTGGTGGTTCAGGGACACTGCAGTGCTGCAGCCTGTGAGGTGCCCACAGATCAGCACTGACCATTTCACACATCCCATGGTGGTTCAAAAACACTGCAGTGCTGCAGCCTGTGAGGTGTCACACATCAGCACTGACCATTTCACACAGCCCTTGGTGGTTCAGGGACACTGCAGTGCTGCAGCCTGTGAGGTGCCACAGATCAGTGCTGACCATTTCACACAGCCCTTGGTGGTTCAGGGACACTGCAGTGCTGCAGCCTGTGAGGTGCCCACAGATCAGCACTGACCATTTCATACAGGCCTTGGTGGTTCAGAATCACTGCAGTGCTGCAGTCTGTGAGGTGCCACACTCCAGCACTGACCATTTCACACATCCCTTGGTGGTTCAGAGACACTGCAGTGCTGCAGCCTGTGAGGTGCCCACACATCAGCACTGACCATTTCACACATCCCATGGTGGTTCAAAAACACTGCAGTGCTGCAGTCTGTGAGGTGCCACAGATCAGCACTGAGTCTTTCACACATCCCTTGGTGGTTCTCCTCAGGGATGCTGCAGTGCTGCAGCACCACAAACAACGCAGGAGCCCCGGGGCTTGCTCCTGTCTGCCACTGAGGGGACTCGAGCACACTCTGGTAATTGCTGGACATTTGGTACCTGGCTGGCCTCAGTTACACACACTGGAGACCCCTCTGTGCTACCCTGCCATCATCTGCAGCCAGTGAACATGGATTCTGCCTCTTGTACAACCCTGTCAGCAATTAGTTATGATAGGCTACAATATCACATCTTCTTTCCACACAATTCCCTATCTCTGTTCATCTTGCTGACTCTCCTCTATCTTTTGTTTGTTTCTTTGAAGTGCTCTCCGGCATTTTTTTCTGATGGAAAAAAATAATTACATCTACCACAGTTTTTATGAACAATTCTGCTTATTTAATCCTACCAGAGCTGTGGGGCTTCACAAAGTCTACCAGCTTTGGTCAACTTCTTCAAAAGCAAAAAAGCCTTTAGAAATTAAAACATCATTTGAATATATGCCCTACCTTGCAATTAAAGTTTTTCTGTATGTAGAAGAATAGCTGGGAGTCTGTGATCACAACTGTCTCAGAATGCCTATGGTACACTGCTGGGAGAGTTCTCAGATCTTGCACCTCTGAATGCCTTCTTGTCAGGCTGGATATAAAAACTCCTGATATGAGTCCATGAATACATCTAATTCTTCTTCTTTCTCTCCATCTAGTTCAGTGCTCAGACCACTTCCTTCTATTTGTCCAAGACAGTAAAAATAAGCTAATCCAAAAACCTCTATAAATGTGAACATTTCTTTCTGGATGGGCTCACAAAATTATCTTTCTAGTTCAGTCAAATGAAAGACAACATTGTCTGATAATGGCTGCCAGTGGTGTAGATTTTTCAGAAGAAAGACACTGCCAAAGCAAAAATGAGATACTGAATTTGAAGACAACATTTGTTTTATCAAACTAACCATCCTTTATGAACTAACAATAAAGCTGAGCTGTAAGCATACCCTAATAATGTTATCTATTTTTGAGAACACAATCTGAATATTCGGACTGTTCCTCCTAGAAATACAACCTTTTTCCACCTTGATGTTTGTGTGTAGAAACCATGAGAAAAAATTAATAGACTTTGGGTAGCTAAATGGGAAGCTAAATGATATGCACACTTATTTTTCATTAAATGTCTTGTTTTAGTCTTCAGTTTTCAGGAAAAAACCCTTCAGAAACCCCTCCTTGATATGGTTTTAAGATCTGAACCTGACCTACGGCTTAACACCAGACAGACAAGAAACATATTAGTAATACCAGCACAACTAACATAGATACTAAGGTAAATATTTCAATATTTTATCTCAGGGTGATTATACTGGAAGCATCTTCTGATATTTCTTTTTTTTTTTTTTCCAAAAAATGCTCTGGCAATTGTAGTGACTTTCTTGATTCCATATTCACACAGCTGTCTGTTACATTTGTTGATTTGCTTTCTTGTGTGTATGTTGGGGCATTTTCCCCTAAGAGTTATTGCCCAATATTTTCCTCCATATATTTTATATAAAGTTTAATAAATTTTTATTTCTGCAGATCATTCATTAATGTATTTTTTTAATCTTATGTAATGTCTTAGAAGATAAATATCATTATTATCTTTCATCTGATAGGTGGCATTTTGTCATTCAGTCTTAAATGATGCCTGTGGGATAAGATGATTACTCACTTCTGACATTGTTAGATTGGATTGTGAAGTGTAGGTACAGAACAATTCACTGAGATGCTCTGCTCACTTGTCCAAGTCAAAGGATGTCAGCAGAAAAGCTCCTCTGCACATGGCTTCACAGAGCCTGTTTTTCCTTAGCCATATCAAGCTGTGTCATCTGAGCCACAATAAAGCTTCCACTGAAGATAAAATCCCTTAGTCTGTGTTGTATTGCAAAGACCTTGCTTTCTTTGCTTGCTCATCTAAACTGCAGCCACAGAAATTGGCTTTTTTGGCATGACTATCCCTCAACAGCGATGGGAGAAGAATTCTGAGGTTCTGTATTTGGGAAAGTGCTGCAAAGTGGGTCACACTGTACATTTCCTCCCTTCCTGTGTTTATTATCCTTCCCTTTTTATGTCATTTGGCTGCAGTATAATTGTGTGACCTATAAAGTGAGCAAACTGCTGTTACTATCAGTGTAAGCTCACTTTTGTATATTTAGGTTCTCTTGCCACCTGATGCTCTACTGCAGCTGTTTGTGGATCCTGCATAGGTTTAGGTGTCCTATCGGCTTGTTTTGCTTTTATTTGATGCAATTGTAAGGCCCATTGTCTTAATGTCTCCCGTTTTCACAGTATTTTTTCATATTTGATAGCTCTTGATCTAATATTTGAAAAATTGTGAATGAACTCTAGAAAACCCTTGCTTTCAATTTTTACCAGCTGTAAAACTGTTGCTTTACCACCTTGCCACGTTTCCCCTAAAAATAACCTTCACAGTAAGTGCTTACAATCAGTACATCACCGCCTGCCTGGACAGTGGAAGGCAGAGAGAAATTGATGTCTGGTGTAATTGTACTGAGACTACAACATTGGCTTTGCCCTTTCATCTTAGATGGGTTATGGCTATGATTAACAGGCTAACTTATGACTTGCATTAATGTTTCACTAAGGAAATGGTTTCTTGTATTTTCCCTTCAAAATTCAAAAACTCACAGCGTTTTGAACAGCAAATGGATTTCTCTCAGGTCAGTTTTCAAGAGGCAATTTCATGTTTATAGGTTCTGTTTGTCTGGGTCTTTTTAATTGTTTATCAATCCCAGTGAAAGTACCACAGGCAATGAGGAGGATGACTGCTACTTCCTCATTGCCAGGAGATCCAGTGTTTCCAGAGTCAATGGCTGTACTCCTCACTAACACAGGACACTGAGTATGTGCTGTCCTGAAGCACTTACAAGATGAACAAAATTGATTTGACCTACTGCCTGAGACCTGACGGACAATGCAATTCACTGAACTCAGCAGGCTATTTACAGAAAATGTGATAACAACCTCTCTTGCTGAACCCATAGAAAACTCCTGTGCTTGGGCCAGTGATCAAATGACAAAATAGGACTGTGTCTTTTGGCACTCTGATGCCAAAGTAATGTCCCTGTAATCCTGATATCATCAGTAGCATAGTTTAGAGATTGTTAAATAAATGAACGTGTAAGGGAAATGAAGAAGTGGTGACAAACAGCTAACCTTTGTACTTGTGAATGCAAGCTAAAGACACGGACACTACATTCCCCCACAGGTCTCTGCATCCACCTAAGGTGGGGAGATGACATTTCTATCAGAGGCTTCCCCCTCTAAAAGATACGCCGTCAGTCTCTGGCTTGAGCTGGGCCCAAAGGAAGCCTTGAGCTGGGCCCAAAGGAAGCCCTTGAGCTGGGCCCAAAGGAAGCCCTTGAGCTGGGCCCAAAGGAAGCCCTTGAGCTGGCACCCAAAGGAAGCCCTTGAGCTGGGCCCAAAGGAAGCCCTTGAGCTGGGCCCAAAAGAAGCCCCTGAGCTGGGCCCAAAGGAAGCCCCTGAGCTGGGCCCAAAGGAAGCCCTTGAGCTGGGCCCAAAGGAAGCCCTTGAGCTGGGCCCAAAGGAAGCCCTTGAGCTGGCACCCAAAGGAAGCCCTTGAGCTGGCACCCAAAGGAAGCCCTTGAGCTGGCACCCAAAGGAAGCCCTTGAGCTGGGCCCAAAGGAAGCCTTGAGCTGGGCCCAAAAGAAGCCCTTGAGCTGGCACCCAAAGGAAGCCCCTGAGCTGGGCCCAAAGGAAGCCCTTGAGCTGGGCCTACAGGAAGCCCTTGAGCTGGCACCCAAAGGAAGCCCCTGAGCTGGGCCTACAGGAAGCCCTTGAGCTGGGCCCAAAGGAAGCCCCTGAGCTGGGCCCAAAGGAAGCCCTTGAGCTGGCACCCAAAGGAAGCCCTTGAGCTGGGCCCAAAGGAAGCCCTTGAGCTGGGCCCAAAGGAAGCCCTTGAGCTGGGCCCAAAGGAAGCTCAGCTGAGTTCTGCTGGTTCTTGCATGGATCAAACTTAAACGGACCCTGAGATGGCACTTTGGGCAGAGAGAACCAGGCCACAGTGATTTAGAAGGACACAACAACCTGCAGGGATGCACATGCACAATTTTAAAGAGATCTTTTAAGACTGACCCCCTTTTGCCACAAAGGATGATTTATATTCCTATGGAAGAGAATGGATACTTTGTGAGTGACTTCATTTGGGCAAAAACAGCTCAGATGTTTTTCACAGACTGGTAGACTCATGTCCTGTTCTGCTATTTCTCTTCCTCTTTTTCCCCAATTACGAAGAAATAAACAGAGAGTGGGAGTTGGACCACGTATGTCATGTTGAGCTTTGAAACCAACAAGCATTACACTTTGAACTGCTTCACACTGCTTAGGCACATCCTCTAGGATGGTTTCATAAAGAAATTGTGAATTTCATCAGTGCAGAAATTGTAATCTGTCCAAAACCCTTAACAGTCTCAAACTCCCATTTCATTTCAAAGACAGGCATAATTCTATCTTTTCCCTGCCTCCCACAAGATTCTGTAGGCATATTCAAAACCAAAACAGAAGGAAAAATTTTATTAATCAACATATTGCCTATTTGAAATGCTGAATCAATCTGACTGTCTACCCAACTCCAATTACTCTTCCAAAAGCCAGGAAGTGACTGGAGATGAGATTTGCTTGTTTGTGAGGTGATTTAGCATATTAAAAAACAACTCAACACTGAGAGCTTGACAAAGCCCCACACTTAAACTCTGGCAGGTTGAGGCTTGCTCTCTGAATCCTGGAAGAAGGGTGGCAAAAAAAGCTGAGAGAGCCTCAGGAATATAAATCAGTTGGGAAGTGGAAATGCAAGGCTGAGTATGAAAAAGGCAAGATAAGGGAACTGAACTCGGGAAGAAGAAGGGCAAAGATTATCTGTGTATAATCTGAAGACTCTCAAATCTGCTCCAAACTCACAACATCAAACACAATGCCTGGTGTGTAGCCACAGCTGTTGGCTTTCATTCCTTAAAAACAAACGTTTGTGTCTGACAAAGAATAAACCCCAATACAGATGAAGGCTTTTAACAACACTGGTTTTAGTATCAGTAGGTTATAAAGTGATGAGAGGCAAAAAACTATATTCTTCAAAATATGTATGACATAAAGTTCTGCAGAATCTTTAGCATGGAAGGTCTCAAAGACTCCATCTGAGAGAAAGTAAAGATTTTAGTGCTTCCATATTCTTTTCCAGCACTATGCTTCATATAATCCTTTCTGGGAAAAAAAAGTCCTTAAGCATGTGATGAAAGTGATGAAATCCCTCAACAGAAAAGCTGATCATATAAACATATGGAAAACACAATTAGTAAACAACCCACAAGATGGAGATATTCCTCATTAGGCATTTGCAAAATAACTCACAAGAACAAAACTGTAAAATTTGAAGTCTGTTGTAAAACAGTATGCAAACAAAACAAAAAGATAAGCCAGTGCAGCAAATGGTATGCAAGGAACTGTTTGTTTCCAGAATACTTGCAAAATCAACTTCCTGCTTTACCCTTCTTGAAAGTTATTTCTAAACAGTATTTGAAAGTAACAATTTGTTCTCCCAGCCTATCAGAACTGGCTTTGAACACCTTTTCTATGCTTCTGAGGGGGACGTGCCCTTCCTCAGTGACATAACAGCTGTGCTTCTGATTTTGTAGCTCCCACAAAAGAATGCAAACACACGCTTAATGAACTCCACTGAAATCAACCCAAGAACTTAAAACGAAGCATTTGTGCAGTATTGACATAATCCTGTACATCCATGTTAACCAGAACTGCCATCTAAAGCCTTCTCATTACATAAACACTACCTACAAATCCACTAACTCTTGTAAAGAGATTTAATGAAAACAAGAAAACGGCCAATTTTTTTCTACACAGGTTAACTTGGGGACAGTCTTTGCTCTTCCATACATTTTGTATTTGGAAGGAGAGGATAGGTAATGTTAGGTATTTTGTATTTTGTCAAAACTTCAAGCAGCTTTCTGAAAAGTGTTCCCTCGAGATTTGCTCAAAGTGATCCATGCTGTAATTTCTGTCTTTTGCTGCAAGTGTAATCAGCAGAAGAATTCAGTAAAGCATTTAAACATGCATCTCTGTGAAAATGTATGACACTGTGTATGTTGCCTGTACTACTCAGTGAAGACAGACTATGGTCAGTAATTTGAGAAAAAAGAGTAAGATTATGAAAGGAGAAGAGAGGGATATGAAAGGTGTGGAGGTAAATAAAAAGCATAAGGAGCAGAGTAGCAGCTAGAGTAGCTGACAAAGTTGAGGGAGTTACACTTCAAGGAAGGAGGTAAGAACAGCAAAAATAATGAAATAAGAATAGGTGGTGCAGGGCTATGAAGGAGAGAGTAGGAATGGGTTAGTAAAAGAAAAGTCTCATCATCAGCAAACCCTGAAAAAATTAAATCAGGGCCACAAAAGTAATTGAAAATACCTTTTTTTCTATTATGTAGAAGGAGTGGTGAGCCTGTGCAAATGGAGTGCCCCTCTGCTGCTATAGTTTAGTAAACAAAATTCCAAAATTAAGACTCTAACAGTTAAAGGCTGACACCTCACTGGCCTCCAGCAGGCTGAGGGAAATAAAGCTGCTGTTCCCTGCCATGAGCAGTTCACCATTTCTAGAGGGGTTCAAGCCATGATGCACGTGTGCATTCATCTACAACCAACATGACCCATGACTTGTACCGCTACCAAGTAAAAATATGACCATCACCTTTGATTTAGATGTAGCACAGCCACTAAAGGACTTTAAAACTGATGACAGTGAGCTGTTTCATGGTGAGAACCTAAATCAAGTCATTACAGAAACAGCTTACCAAAGCATAACTCAGTGCAATCCTCTCTTCTCTCCCCCCTTTCTTTACATGGATATATAAACCATCAGAACAGAAGTACAAAAGGCAATGACAAAAAAATTGGAACCATATTTCATAGCTAAACACTTCATTATTACAGGAAGCATCACCCTCCAGACAAGGACAATTCTGAATCCTCCAAAAAATGAAACGCTGTTTCAGGAACATATAGCATTGTTTTCCTTTAGAGTGATATTTAAAACAAGGAAATTAGATTTTTACAGGAGAGGTTCTTACTTCAGTTGAAAGAGATTCTTTTGAGATATGTGTATGAGACCAGTTCACCCACTTTCTAAACCCACAATTTTTCATACTTGGCAAAACATCCAAGCTCCAGATCACTCAAATCTAAGATTTCAGACTTTTACTCCAACCTCTTGGGAGCAATGACCACGGCACAACAACAGATGTGGAAGAAAAGAAGATCTACGAGATGGAATTCTCAGCAAGAACATTCCTTAATCAGATTTAACACACAAGCAAGCCAAGTCGAAATGCTGAAAACATGAACTCAGGTTATTCTATCAACATCCTTCACTTGTTTGAGATCTTTAGGACTTCTTACCCACGGTCCAGCCCCAGCAGGCTCTGTCTCATCAGGGCATCGTTATAGTGCATTACCATACACTTTGTCTCCAGATGCTCCACAGAGAATAGGTGTCTGCTAGATCTACCAGCTCAAGGTATTCAGATGCCTCAATATATATCCAGGTGCCTTGCTAGGATTTCTAATGCACTTGGTTACAACTTCAGGTGAGTAAGTACCTTTAAAAACTGTGACAGTTTACTTAAAGAGAGAGTTTTGTGCCTTGATGTATTCCTGTCACAAGCTCAGTTTCTGCTAAGGGGAACCTGCTCTCAGGTTGTTAAAAGGCAGGTTGTTCATGCTGTATTCTGACGAAGGCAGATAAAAAATGGAAATAGGAATTTTTAAAGTAAGTACTTTTTTATCTGGTGAGCATCACAGAAGATAAACTTCTGAATGCTGTTTAAGCACATAAATTATGTAACAGCACATCTGATGGTTTTTGTTAGTTCCTCTGTGTTTTCTCTCCTACCAAAAAGAAAGGGAGTGGGAAGGGTCATTCAGTATGACCTTCATTACAATTCCCTAACAGAGTTACCAAAATCAGGCCTTTGCCTTTAGTTCTAACTATCAGCAACTGCTATGGCAGAGTTGCCACATTTCCAGTGCTTCTCAGAACAAACTGCACCATCTCTGTACACATCCATGCTTTCAATTCAGCTAGCAGATGTTGTTTGAAATCTGTGAGTTCTGGTTTTTCCAATAAGGCCTTGTACCCAGCAGCATTTGCATTTCATGACCTGTTTATGGCATTTACTGGTGATACTGTGCAAGTAGACTTCTCTAAACCAATGACATCTAAATTAAGACATAAAGTAATAATTAATAAGGTTAAAAAGGAAGGAAATAAATTGAAACAAACAATATTGCTTATATTGCTTTTGCCACTTCACAGAAACAGAAATGGCTAAAGCAATAGAGCAGTGTTATGAAGTCATCTAGCTGGAGGGACTAGGCCCATGGGTTTTGAGATCTGCATTACACCAGAGCATGAAATGCTGGAGCAGCAACCTGGGAGTTTGCATTCACCTGCTCATTTGTGAATTATTAAACTGAACTTCCAAAACGTCCTTAATTAGAAATGCCTGTCCCTTGGAGCCACTTATGGATTCAGAGAAAATGAGTTATGATTATGAGTAGTACAGGAAAGAACACTCTCAGTTGAAACAAAGAAATGGGTCAACACTGAGGGAAAAAAATAATATTGGAATTAACAACTTAAAGAAGAAAAAAATACTAAATGTGAAAAAGTTGTAAGCAGCTCAAAAACAGAAGAAAGTAACGCTGGTGTCAATTAACGGAGCTGTCCCAACAATGATCAACACTGAGTCTGTGGAAACTGTTTCAGAATGAGGAATATCCTCCAGGACACTGAACTAATCAAAGGGCAAATCAAAGAGCGCTGTATTAGACTCAGCCATGCTAGGCTCAGATCTTTAACTCAATGATTAATGTTAACACAGCTTTCAAATATAAAATCTGCCCTAACAAAACCAGATATACTCAAGCTAATGTAGCTCTGCCTCACTCCTCAAGAACTCTTTAACTACAATTACCTCTTAGTTGCTGTTCTTAAGGAGAAGCATTTTCCATTTCAGCTGAATTTTCTTACCATCTTGCTCATTCTAATAGCAGAAGTCCCTTACAGTACAGAAAAACATTAGAGAACTACAAAAAGATTTCTCTGGCAAGTTCTTTTCTCTTATAAACATCACACAATTGTCTGGTTTAATCTTTTGTTAGCATTCTTTATGTAGGATTTTTTAACATGCTGCATTTGAGTAGAGGCCTTGTCAGATGAAGAACATTTTATCAGATCAAAGGAATTCTCTCCCTTCTGCTAAAAATGGCACTGCTAAATTTAGATTATGCTGTAGCAAGAGTGAGGTATCTTGGAGCTGAAATTCTGAAGTGACTAATCACTGACATTGCTTTATTCACTCATTGTGGCACACCATTTTCTAACCAAATTCAACTTAGAGAAAAATAAGAAGTATCACAAAAACTACACCAGAAAAAAGTTCCTCTCTACACTGGATCTAAATTTTTTTTTGTGCCTATTAGTGTACCTAGGACAGATTCTACTAAGTATTGATATGCCATTGCCTTTAAAGTTTGTGGTTTTGGGTTATGTCTTTAAAACAGAAAACACCTTCTAAGACAGGAGTTCAAATAAGCACTTTCAGGACTTTGAAGGCAAATTTTATTGTCTAACATTGTATTTGTTCTGGTTTTGTTCCTCTCTGTCAACATCCCTTCCCTGAATATTCCTCTTTGTAGAATTTGTCCCTTCCCGGTGCTTTATCAGCCTCCCTTGCTGTATGTATAATTTCTGCACTGTAAATTATGTGATTCTTTAAGGATCAGAGAATTTGTAAGGTTTTTCATTCCTAATACATCTTCCTGTCCCTTCACTTTTCTAGGCCTGGACCTACTATCTAGTATACTTGCTCTTTGCTGATTATAGAACTATGCAATTCTAAATTAACCTACCTTACAAACTCAGTACTTTTAAGATTCACTTTGCTCAATATAAAATTTAATAACTTTAATAAAATTGCTACTTTTTGATAATGAGCTTTTAAGGTTTCGAAACCCACTTTCTATTCATGTGGATTTTACACTGCAATCACAAACTACCAAGTATTCATTTCATTTTCTACAGCCAGATGGAGTTATTTCCCATGTACTTATTTAATGAATTTCACTCTTAATTAGAATAGTTTGCCAGTGGTGATCAATAAACATTTTGGATATTTACAGAGTAAGTATCAAGAAGAACAGCCACAGACTAAAAGGACAGAGTAGGAGAAAAAAATCTATAAGATTTTATTTGTTTAATTAGCAATGGTGTCATCATCTTCACAGAACATGAATGTTTCTAGTACCTAGTTTACTCCCCCTCACCCCTCCCAGTCACTATCTCAGCCTCATAAACAAAGATCACTTCAGGTAAAATCCCAGTCAAAGAAATTTAAAAAAAAAAAATTTAAACTAGAGATGTGTATGGACTTGTGTTTTGGGAGGAGCTCAGAAACCAAATCAAGGTTAAAGGCACATATAAACCCTACGTTTGTGGTAAGAAACCTCTCAATTCAAAAGGCTCCAGATGTAGCATGCAATCAGAAATGTGCCTGGCATCCAGATTTCACGTTCCGCAATATTTCCTTTTTTATGGAACAATCAAAACTCTGAAGGAACAATGAGGCAGGGAGTGTAACAGGCGCCTGGATAAACAGAACGTGAACTGCAAGGGGTGCAGGAGCCTTGAAGTGCTCAGGGAGGAACTCGGTGGGCACACACAGACGGAGAGCACTGCACATGTCCTGTCCCACTGACACACCTGGCTCTGTCCCTATTGACACACCTGGGGCTGTCCCTGCTGACACACCTGGCACTGACACACCTGGCACTGTCCCTGCTGACCACTTCCACATTGCCTGACCCAGCCCAAGCTCACGGCCAGCACAGCAACCTTTGTTCTGGCCAGCACGGCAAACATGGGCAAACTCCCAAGTGGGACGAGGACAAACAAGAGCAGTCCTTACTGTAGCTGTCAAAGAACTTTGGGTGGATTTAAAACTATTGGCATCAGTAAATGGTCCAATCCCTAATTCCTGTTTGTTTAGGTGCCTTATATAAATGATCAGTTGTTTTACTACGGATAACTGAAGCCCCTGGACAAATGTTATGCCTCTGAATGTGACAGAAAACTGCAGGATTGGACACCACTAATAAATGTAATACCTACAAACATTATGAACTGAGAATTATTTGCATTGGCAGTGCTCAAGGCACAGGACATATAACAAGTAGGTCTGGTTTTGTCCTTGAAGAAGAAACCATTGAAAACCATTGAAACCACTGAAAACCATAGAAATTTCAGAGGAATTATCAAATAGGAAGTTTTTTATTCTAATAAACAATAGGGTAATTTATAGATGAAAAGTTATTTCATTTCTTCAGCCACTCAAAATAATACACGTGGAGGTTTTTCTCATGAGCAGCTCAGGAAGACTGAGCTATTAACAACATTGGGACTCAATATTCTTAAAGTTATCACCTACAGTTTAGAATCATGTCCTTATGCTCAATTAGCAATCCACAATTCCTAAATAAAGATAAGCAATTTAATCCTGAGTGACATTCCCTGATTTTCATATCCATTCTGATTGATACTTCTTGTAAATGCCTTGTCCCCAGTTTATACACTACATCCCCTTTAACCTGGCTTTTTATATAGTGTTTCATATGAAAATAAATCATCAGTGTAATTAGCTATCTAGTATCACAGTGGCATTAAAATCACAAAAGAAATGAGGAATTCTGGGAAAGCTGAAGAAAAGAAAGACACACACTTCCACACTTTCTCCCTCTTCTCAACATTAACAAGAAAGTTCACTTTGAAACTGAGCCACCACTCACAGACATGAAACCTGTGAGTTCATTAAGTGAGGCACAATTGTTCATTCCCTCAATGCACTTGGTTGCCTGAAGCACATTTCTTTGCAAAAGATGCAAGAACAGAATGGCATTAATTTCAAGAAATCAGCAGAGAATTTGTATTTTTTGCACATGAATTTCAGAGTCATGCCCAAAAAGATGAAAGACACAGATCTTTTGAGAAAAAAGGGATTAAAGGAGTAAATTATAAATAATAATATAATTAAGTCACCAAGCAAACTACTTAGAAAACAGTAATTCTGTAGCACTTGACTTTTTTCTTCCACTAAAACTCAGTGTACTGAAACTCAATCCAAAGTAAGTAGTTTATAATCACTATTGTAAATAATAAAATTTACTAGCTATTTCAATACACATTTTTAATACAAATAGTTCTAATCACCCCTGTAATAATCTGAAACTGAAACAACTCCATCAGCAATTCAATCATGCCACACTCATCTGAGATAAGCCTTAGTGTCTGTGGCAACTTAAAGCTGTAAATCTGAGCTGCCACCACGATAGCTGCTGGCCTTGAGACCTTAAATATTCAGTGGCACCTGCTGTGCATTATTCCTTCACACTGCAGGTCAGGGATTCAGGAATGGACAGCATTCGTGACTCTAATCCCTACCTAGATTTGTTTCCTCAACAACAGCTATTTCATTTAGCATTGGCACCACAATCACCTTTCATTGCAGAACAGTAACTTGAATAAGTTTCATAAATTAGAACATGAAGTGAAATACCAACTCTTTGAAAATGCCACGCCCCCTCGGAAATCAGGAAACATTAACACAAGCAGATTTGAAGGAGACTGTTCTTGGTAAATGAACAGACATGAACGGTAAATACCGCTGTAGTTATTTGGGCCATATTCCTCTTGGCTAAATTTAAAGAGGCAGCTATAAAGATCTGAGACTGTCACACTCATTGACAACCAACCTAATTCTAGTAAGAATTATTAGGGCTAGGTAGTAACAAAGGAGGTATCTGTTCCAGTCTCAATTTGCAAGTAGCATTCTGTAAACAAGTGAAAAAAAAGCTTTCCCCTTCCTTTTTCATGCATTTGAAAGCTATAATAATTTAGCTCTTCTACAGTTCCTTCTACAGTCACTTTAATTTCTCCCACTCAATTATCTCTAATTTCAGAAAATTGAATGTAATTTAATTATCATTAATAGCATTTTCAAATTAACATAATTCCTTTCCAATCCTAAGTAATCAGACACAGCTATTTCCTCCTAAGTCATCCATAATGGCATCTGAAATGTTCTTCATACCTTTCTTCCCTGTCAGAATTAAAGGGGACATTGGCATCTCTCTTCCTCAATGCTGCAGTATCTCGAAACTTTATTTACAAGTAAAATTCTTAAAACTGGGGTTCTGCCCCAAAATAAGGTCAGTGATACCAAACAAGCATTGTAAATTTTCAGGATAGTATCTTAACATAAAATAGAAGAACAATAATACCTCTCTCAGTTTCCACATAAAATTCCCTTTCTTCTATCCATCCGAATAAATAATTTTACAATGGTCTATGACTTTCTTGTTTTATCCCAATATACCCCAAGATTCACACTCTAAATGACTGTGGGTTTCCCAAGACCTTTCTTGTCCCCATCCTCAGGACAACTTTCCTTTCTTCCAGTAAATTCAGAAAACTTCATCAAAGTCAGATTAACATTTCCAGATTTTCAGTCTTGTTTTGCTTTGCTTTCTAAAGTATTTTTTTCCTTAGACACCTTTACCTCTATGACTTAAGTAACCTCTTCGATTTTTTTTTTTTTCACAAGAAGCATGTTAGCTTCTCAAACAGTATGTGACATTATACAGCATTCCTCCTGGGTTTATTGCAGAAACAGGACCTGCAAGCCTTGCTGGGTATGTTTAGGGTGTTTTCTGGACTGCACAAGTCTTGAATAGTCACAATTTGAGTGATGTTCCCCTAGAGCTCAATGTCTTGGCACTCCATGAGCAGGTAAGATGACACAGATCTGGGGCTCCCTTTTAAAAGCACAATTCAGAGCACCTTAAACGATATTATCATGACATAATCTATGTGAAAGCTTCCAAACTTTTCCTGTAGAAAGATCTGACAGGGGATAATTAAAAGCCCTCACTGACTGTCTGGGTTTTGTTTCGCGGCTTGTTTTTGCTGTTGTTTTTGTGGGGGCTTGTTTGTTTATTGTTGTGGTGGTGGGTTGGCTTTATTTTAGAGTTTTAAGCCTTTTCCTGGAATTATTTTAAACACACTCCAAGTGACTCACTCACAGAGTGTGTTTAAATTTCTCAACCAGCTCCCAGAGTCTGCCCTTTGTAGAGCTGACACATTGTGTGATCATAGCAGGTCCTCATTTCACATTTATTCACATTTATACCAGTTTTGCAATAAGGCACTGCCAGACAAATTAATTTCATGTCGTTACTTTACATACTGCCTAGGAAATGACGGTAACATTTTAGAACACAATTCAAGTCTATTTTCATTAAGAGACAAAGCTCTATATTCAAAAATCCAGTCAAAAGAATCCAGTTGAGAACTCCAAAATAAGAGTGCAAAAGGGAAAATACTGTATCTAACTCAAACATAGGAAATAGTGTAAAAACCCCCAAAATGCTATGATCCATCAGAATTCTCTGTAGTGATTAACAGGGAATTAAGCAAATACTAAGTAATAGGAGCTGGACTCAATGATCCTTGTGGTTTCCTTCCAATCCAGCATATTCTGGGATTCTGTGTTTCCATAAACTAAAAGCTGCAGTTTTCTCCTTCACAACACACAGTATCTTACATCTTAAAAATAAATGGCATTATTGTAAATTTAAAAGTCTAATCGATTTAAGTGGACAGATAAAGAAAAGAAACAGGAAGAAACTTCCATAAAACTCACTGGGAAACTTTGAAAATATTTTTGAAATGACACCTGGGCCAAAGAGAAAGGAAAAGCAGCAAATCTTACTCTGTTGGGCTGCTCCTACTCCCATTACCTACAAGAGCATTAGCATTTTGCTAAAGAGCATCAGCACAGCTGAGGTCAAGCACTTTCCAAACCCCAGCTTTCCAGGGTACTTCTTTGAAGACATGGTTTTGAAAGCACATCTTCTGTTTGCCATACACCTTCAGAGAAAAAACACTCCAGTTTACACTTCATGATGGCCCTCCACTGGTACAGAGCAGAACTCAAAACTGTTTTCAGCGCAGTAGCAGTCTACTTATGCTTTGATAATTCCTCTTCAAAGATTTTCCTTTACAAAGCATGTCATACAAACACAGACAGTCAGTAGTCGTTTCTCAAGCTGAGTAAGTGAGAGCTGAGGTAAATCCCCCGGCAGAATGTCACTACAAGTCATTATGTTGTAGGTGCTTTATTTTTTTGAGAGCTGTGCTTGACTGAAACAGAGCTGAAAACAATCAGGGATCCATATATCACACTGCAGTCTGAAAGCCTCTTTGGGGCACGTGAGAACTTGAAGTGACTTTTGGTTGCCCTGACCTACATTCTGATGCAAGGGGCTCCAGGCAGTAGCCGGGATGCAGAAAATTTTGGGGGAATACAGCACACCCAAAGTAGTCTTCCCTTCAGCATTGCACTACTGTGCAGGCATTCACACTTTGCACACAGTTGATACCACAGATGTATGTCATAAATAATTCTCAGTTGAAGGGTTACCTGTGCCAAGCACTCTTGGAACTGTGGCAGTATTGCTTCCTAGAAGGATATACCCTGTAAAATACTCAGTTCACTATCTAGCTTTCTTTTTTTAAAATGATTTTTTCAAATTAGAGCAGAATAGCTGTTCTTTATGCTCACACAGTTATTCTGGCATAATATCTTCTTCCTTCTGTATTTTACTGAAACTAATAAAATTAAGTTATGGAAAATAAACCAAACCCTGCCAGACAGATCCAACCATGTTTTTGTCCACTTGAAATCTGCATTCCTCAAGGATGCAGAATAGGGCACCAGGGTGCAAGGGAATGGACTAGTGTGTATGTGTGAGGTACACCACTCTCAGAAGTGGAAGTAGACAACACAGTATATGCTCCCACACTTCAGTAATAAAATATACAGCAGCCTATAAAGAGAATTCTACTAATTGATAAGCATGCGTTAGAATGAAAAACAAAGCTCAGTTTGCATTTACCAGCTTCTAACATCTGAAAATTTCAGCACAGCTAGCAAACCAAATTTCTATCTCTGTTGAAGAGATTTGCATATACATTGTTTTCTGGAAGTCCACCTTTTTGCAATTAAATTTCCAGCATATACTGGATAACTGGTGTCATGTTCATAGAGCATAGACACATATTCTGCAGTGGGGCTCCTAATCACTGTGTTTTCTTCACCCACTCAACCCAGTTGGAAAAATGGTTGTCCAATGCACACAGTTACATCACAACTAGACGCTGATGGATTGATACACATCACATATAATGCCTCCTTAATTTTTACCACCTCCATAAAACGTTCCAGACTCCTGTGTTCATTTGAGGACCATTATCCAAAATGATTTATACCTCATCCTCTTCATGAAAGATTTATTTCATTCATCCATTAACAAAGGTAGCAATTGTATCACGTTTTCACCATTAATGAAACTGTTTTTTTGGCTTCGAGGTCAGTACCTGCATACCAGTACGTGCTTCCAAATTGAAGTTGCGTGTAAAAAAAATATTTTCTACTATTCTGTTAATTCCAGGCTTATTTGGAGAGGTTTAAACACTAGAAAAGGAGAGGTCACTAGTTCCCAAGCAGAAGGCACATTACTTGCTTTGAAATAACTTCTGTCAGTGCTATGTAGGTCTTTACACCTGCAACCACCGGAATGAGAAACAGAAATCCTTGAAGCTCTCCCAGAGCTCAGACTCTCCACATGTAGTAGATTTTTGAAGGTAACCAGACTGTTCACATTCACTTGCATGTTCATAGACACACATTTTTCTCTACCAATGCTCCCTTTTTGGCACTCCTGCTCCCTCTGTGGAATGGATTTTGAGACAGCTCAACAATCTACACCCCTTTGTTCCCAAAGGAAGTGCTCCATTATCATTTCCCTGGCTTCAGTTATGACAAAAAAGGAACCTGTTGAAGGGTGGCCACAATACATGGTTTTGTTATTAAGAGTCAGCACACCCCTCCAAACCTGTTGAGAAGAGCAGACAGGTAATGGAGCTGCTTATGCTGCTGAGCAATCTCACAGCAATTTTCAGCCCACCACTTATTTCCCACTTTCTTGTCTTCAACAGAAAAAAAAACACCCTGGTCACAGGACTCAGGCAGCAGATTAACAGGGTTTCATTTCAAGATTCAAAAAACCTTTTCTATGCTTAACATACATAAGGCCCTCTGCTTGCAGTAACTGGGAAACAATAAAGGTTCTCCTTTTAATAAAGAAAAAGAAAAAAAAAAAAAACAACAAAAAAAACAAAAACAAACCCAAAACAAACCAAGAGGCCAACAGCAAGAGAAACACAAGACTGAACATTAAAGTATCAAATTTCTCTTAAACCCTTTGGAACAAACCTGAAAGGCAACAATTATTTTGACCTACACAGACAGATATGTGCACAATTCTATTTGATTTAGTTTCTACTATTTTCTATTTCTATTTAGTTTTCTATTTTATTCTATTTATACCCAGGAAACTGGTGCTTCAATGGCGGTGGCTCTGATTACCTGCTCAGCTCCTCTGTGTCACAGGCCATCATCTGACATGGCAGAAAGGTCACAATTCACTGCTAAAACAGCAATTTTTTTGCAGACCACTGGAGCCAGGTCTCCTGTGGTACTCAGAGATGTTATCAAAATGAATGCACACATACCAAGAAAGTCCCAATAGAGATGAGGCACTTCTTATAGACAGCAACCAGGCAAGATTAGCAGCACATCAGTGATTTACACTGTGCTTCATGTTCCTAACTATTTAACTATTGAACATTTTTTTCCCATTAAATAAAATATACTAAAGCTTTACCCAACTGCAGTGACATAAGAAAAATGTCTGCTAGTCAAAACATTTGCAAATGCCTCTGAAATACAACTTAGATATACATCTTGATACAGCTCTAAACCCTACTGTTAAAAGTTCAGCAACAAAAATGTATATGTTTGCCCCAAAAGCCCACTGCCCTACCCCAAATACACAAGAGCTGCTGGCTTGCTGCCAGAGAGAATACAGTAGCAATAGTGACATAAATTGGATTACCCTACAAAGAGAGCCAGATAACTAAATGCAGAAATTTGTGTAAAGCTTAATATGTACGCTGACTGCTTCTGCTCTCACACACACCACAAAACCTGTGTAGGCTGTAACACAGCCTCCAAGTCTTCACAAAAATATTTTAGTATACTGGTAGCTAGGAAAATTGACCCAATTATGGAGTTGTCCTTGTCTGAAATGCAGCAGTGTTACTGGAATCACCATTTGTCTCAAGGAAATGAAATGGTAGGAACTGACACAAAACACTTAGCATATGAGAAGCTGTAGTCAATATTAATCATTTTGCCACTATTAATGATGACAAAGAAGAGTGCTCAGCCTCTCTTCCTCTCCAGTGTATTTCTGTTTCAATATACATATCAATATTAATTTCCCCTGCAGAGCTACTGTCATATCTAATGAGCAAACACATGCTATGTCTTTTTATGCCCTTGGTTTTTCAGATTAATTAATTCAGATAACTAATAATACATTTTAAAGTCATCACAATTGAAAAGACATTCTGTAAGTCCACACAAAGTTAAAATAATGCACAATCTCACATACCGCGTAGATGTTCCTGTTCCCCCCCACTAGAGTTTTCCAATTTTTCTTTTCAGATTTTCCATTGAAAAACCCATCAAAGACTAAATATTGAAGCTTCACAAGGTACTATTACAGTACTAGAAAGAATGCAAATACTATTTGCCCAACTATTTCACTCTAAATACAGTATTTAATTCATGGTAATAAGTTGGTTCTGCAGATGGGCATCCTAAAAATGTAATTTTCTTCAAGACAGGTATGCTTTAGACCAGTCAAGCACATTGACAGTTACAAAAGTTACCTTTGTAACAACAATTCCATACAAGAAAATCTATTCTTAAATTCAGGGGATGAATCACAGTTTCAAATTAATTTCAGATATCTCTTTTCTTCTCATAACTTTTATTTCATATTGGATCTCAATTGAAGCACTCATGATTTCCGTAAGCCATCACATCAGCCAACGCATTTTAAGGAAGCTATTACCACTCCAAGGAGTACAGTGCCTTTTAAAACCAAGACCACACAGAGAAATCACTGCTCATGGCTGTATTTGCAAATCCTGTGGCCTAGCAGTAGCAGACTTACAAAATGAAACAGCAGCACCCAGAACTTAACGTCTACGTTAGATCCATTTGAGAGCACCTTTACTCAGATTAGCCCTTCTCTCCTGCCATGGTCTGACGGTTCCTTTGAGTGTGTGAGCTGTGCTTCTGGAGTACATCCTCAAGTTCAGTCTAATTCAAAAGGAACCCAGTTTGTCTCTACAAACACTACAGGATGTGAGCCAAAGCGCAGTAAGTGATGATGATCTGCTTCAAAAGCACACTTCTGAATCAAAGAAAAGCACTAAAGGAGATGTGGCCATTGAAGTCAATAGGACCTCTGCCATTCCTTTCAGTGAGATAAAAATTACTTGATCCTTCCCTCCCTTTGTGTATTTTTATCTCTGATCTTTCAATTTAGGCTTAGTAAGAGGTGAAGAGTAAAACAGAATTGATAAATACAGTGGAAGAACAGCGTGTTAAATAAAAGGAAATTTTGCTGGTGTGGTTATTCAGATTGCTTTCATTTTACTCTGGCTTTTCTCACTCTCACAATCACACATGTAGAACCAAATCAAAGGGGTAAAGCTGGTGATATTTCCATGGCTGTGCTTAGAAACTCACTATAGGATCATACTGCTGTGCCCAAGCTGATTAGTACTGGAGGCACTGGGGTTCTCCAGAGAACAGCCAGCTCCCATTCAGCTAATTTCAAACATTAAAGAAAATGCCTATGATGGCAAAGGTAACATCTGTCAGCTCTTTAAGATCCTTTGGTCTCAAGTACTTTCCTCAAAAATGCCTCCCCCCAATCTTGCTGATACAGAGGGGAAATAAAAGTAAGTGCAGGTGAGGTGCCATCAAAGGTACTACAGGGCCCTAAATCAATATGAAAATCTAGTCATCGTAGAAATTATGTTTAAAAACATCACACTCAGAAATAATAAGAGTTTTTTATTTTGTATTCTGCCTTTCCATAATCTCCTGTAGAAGAACTTCTTTCATAAATTATGTATTTTTCTTTTTCTTGACACTGTTGAAGCCATTTATCTTGTGATTTATCACTTACATAGAAGTTATGAGATGATTAGGCATAATTCTAGTCCACCACAGAGATAACACACCAAATCCAAACATCTATTAGGAAGATGGTGTGTATGACATCAAGCTAAGACACTTAATAACCCTTAATAAGCCATAAAGCAAGTGACAAAATGCTGAGCAGACTATAAACACAAAGCCAAACTTTGAGCCTAGTAGTTCCTTACACATCTTTTCCACGAGTCAGATACCACCTCCCTGCTTTGAAGTCCTAGAACTGTTACCACTTCTTTATAAGAGGAAGATGAATCCTGCATGTTTACCCTTTCTGAAAGCATGCTCAGTACAAACTGCACTCCCAGACATTGTCAGGTATTAGAGAACAAAATGAAGTGAGCTGCCTTTTTTTTGCCCTGGTCTTTAACAAAGTGTCATGACTTTACAATGTCTACATAGGCTTGTAGGTTTTGCTCCTGGGTATAAGGCATCTGCAGCCTTGAAAATTGGGAAGATTTTGTTTTTAAGAAGTAAAAGATTTGTTTTCCAAGAAAGTCTCTAACAATGTAAAGACTATGCCTAACAAAGCTGAAAGTGCCAGAACTCTGTAGTACTCATCCAGCCAAGACGGATCGCTGAGAATAGGTTACTGATGTTTACAAGAACATTTGAACAACTCTAACCCAGATTACACACCAGCTCTCAGCCAGCATGTGTTTCTGACAGCTTTTTCTAGACTGCCTGTGGAGCTGAGAGTTTTTACATTTTCAACAAATGGGGAAGAGTTAGCAGCACTCCTAAGACTCTCAAGGGCTCTCACATCTCAAGACTTCTTAAGACACTCATGATTTCAAGAGCTCTTTGGAAGCAGCATTTCACAGTCACAAGGTCTTCGGTTTCTTTTCCATTTCCAGCAGTGCAGATGTAGAAATGCTGACAGGACCTGGCACTTGCAGAACATCCCTGTGTCACCAGAACTGCTTGGACAGCACCTCACGGCTTCCTGCAGAAGGTGTGGTGTGGGCCAGCCTACACAGCACCACCCAACACTGCCATTTTAATCCAGGTGCCACCGTCCTGGAGCAGCCAGCTGAGGTAACGAGACATCTGGAGTCACATCTGCCTCTTACTTCTCATTTATCCAGCAGGCCCAAAGCAGGGCCTTCCCTCTGCTCTGCTGCACACCTTGTAGGGCACAGAGCAAAGCAGCTCTGAGGGCAGAGTACTCACAACCAGCCTGCCCGAGGGTAAAGAGCAGCAGGAGGTGCACAGATCCTGCAATGCCTCTGGTGCACTCCTACTTGGTTTTGTTGGAAATGGCAGTGAGATGGCAGGAGTGTTAAAGCTGCACAGAGCTGCAAAACTGCAGCATGGCATTGACAAACTGACCCTCTGAAAAGCAAGAAGTACGGTATACAGGAAACAACAGATTTCTGTTTTGAGGCCAAGGAAATGTCATCCTACAATGAAGAGTCTTCAAAACAAAACAAACAACAACAAAAAAAAGGCACTACCTATGAACTCCTGATACATGAAAATTTTCATCTGAAAACATAATGCCCCTAAAGAGTTTTGTATTCATTACAGAGCTTACTTAGATCTTACTGTCTTTCAGAAAATTGAGCAAACCACAGACAACGTTTTTCAGACAGCAACACATACATTCAGCAGAATCTGAGTCCAAACGATTTTAAATACTGGAATGGAAGGTGCACAGGCAGGACTGGGGCAGCCATACAAACTCCTGTGGGACCCTATAAGGAGCCAGGTGTTTCATTTCCTTAGGAGCTGCAAGGCCTGGATGCCAAGGCCAGCAGAGAAACCATGGTCCCTGTTCAGTTGTTTAATACATGAAGGGGACGACACAACTTTCAGCTGCTGGCTTGTGCTTCTCATTGCATCTAACAGAGCCCTGCCTACGCATTTAGTGTCAAAATGTAACTAAAATGTACTCTAACATCAATCTACTGTTATATCATTCTTTTAAGACCACTGTATGGATTAAATACACTAATTGACTTTCCAGATTCAAAATATGTGGGGTTAGCAACACTTAGAATATGACTATAAAGAGTTCACAAATACCTGTACCTATTTATGCTCTTTAAGTGTTGGTATAAAACTGCCCAGCTATTCCAATATTACCTGTGGTAGCTGTAGGCTTTTTCTAACATAAGTCTTTCCTGTTTGAAATTCTAACCTGTCCTGTTTGAAATTTTAACCTAAGAATGTCCCAAAGGATTTAGGATTGAAACAGGTTATGATGTCTTTAAGTGCCTCTCGCCCTTTCTGTATTTGCTGCACCCTCAGGCTCCTGCCAGGGCTATAGGGTATTACATATTGCTTTAGGTAATGTACTGAACACATGAGCAGCTGAGCTACAGAGCTCACAAGGGCTCCTTCTGCACCTTAGGAGAGCCAAGCAGAAAAATTCCACCATCTATCTTACTGTGTAGAGCATCTAGTTACTCTGAAATGGTAAACTAAGATAAGGTTTGACCAAATATAGATTATACATTCACAAAGGAATGTGGAATTCTTAGTTGCTGATAATTTTTGAGTACAAATGTCTGTAGAAGAGCTAAAGGAAAAGACTGAAGAAGATTACTAAAATTTAATTCTTTCAGCTGGAAAAAAAGAAAATTCCTAAGTCACTGGATGAATAAGACAGTCAAAGAATATAAGACCTAAACTACCCTGTCAACCTAGATCTACAAATCCCAAGAGCTGAGATTCTGGCCTCACTGAAACTTTAGGACTCAGTAACTGCTGACTTGCAACAGGACAGGTTTCCTCCTGTGACGTACTGGCAGCACTTCCACCCTGTCTGCAGTTTGGAACACTGATGTACCACTCCTGCAGGTGTACAGGATGCGTGTTGCTATCTTGTTGTTATTATCATATTCCTAGAGTCCCATACTCTTGTTATTATATTCTCAAAGTCCGTACCTTCTAGCTGGTTTTCTATCATATCGCTCTTCTCTGTAGCACAGTTCCTCACGGCTTCACAGGAGCTCCTCCAGGGCTCTCAGCCCACCCCTTTATCCCAGTTATCTTCATGAGCTACAGCTGCTGCCCAACTAAGGCCTTCACAGCTGTGGCTCATTTAGAATAGCTAGGACCCACTTATCCAATACATAGGACTCTCACTACATTTCCCCCTTTTTCTATTACTAACAGATATATTCAAATACAATATAGATATTCAAGTACAATATGTGCATTTCCTTACAAGACATGTTTTATCCCGAGACTCAAAGGCCTCGTACACCATACAAGTACAATGCACACATTCCCCCATGACTCAAAGGTCATGTACAACACACACAGCTTCTTGCTCAAAGGCCATATCTCGCAGCTCTTGGCTGCCACAGCTCCTTGATTCAATAGCTATGTTCTTCTGCAGCTCTTGGCTGCCTTTCCCACAGTCCTAGCTCAATGGCCAACTACAGCTCTGAGGCTCCATATGTCAATCACGTCGGGGTCACCAATTGTTGTTATCATCATATTTCTAGAGTCCCATACTGTTGTTATCATATTCTTAAAGTCCATACCACCTAGCTGGTTTTCTACCACATAGCTCTTCTCTGCCGCACAGTTCCTCGTGGCTTCAGAGGGGCTCCTCCAGGGCTCTCAGCCCACCCCTTTTATCCCAGTTATCTTTACGAGCCACAGCTGCTGCCCAACTAAGAACTTCGCAGCTGTGGCTCATTTAGAATAGCTAGGACCCACTTATCCAATACATAGGACCCTCCCTGCAGATGGGCGTTAGGAAATGCACCTGTAAGGATCCGTGGGGATGATATACGGGTGCCCCACGCACTTGTTTCACTTTCCATGGTAGCTCAGCAGGCACTGAGTGCATGTCCCTGTGCCTGAGCTCCTCTGCCAGCAGCTCATCCATCTCACTCCTGCTATGCTCAACATGGGGCACAGGTAATTACAGCAACAACTAGAGTCAGAAGGAAGACAGTAATGATACATACGGACTCTTCATTATATTATCACATCCCATTTCCTTCTAATATTTCACAGCCATCAAGCACATAATAAAAATAAAGGAGAATGGGCCAGATCCCCACAAGGATTTAGATAGGATTTAAAGGCTTCTCTGATCAAAAGCAGAAATTAGTTGTCTTTTCCCCCTTTTCTCAGATCCAAAGAAGTAGCCTTATGCTTTCAGGATGCCTAAATTCAAATGTTGCCACTCCCTTCAAGGGCTTTGCATGTACATTTAAAGCTCCCTGGACAGTTCTGCTCCCACCCAAACTCAAGAGTCTCAACACCCTGGGCACTGAGCAGTTCCCACTGATTTTATGGATGACTGATAGAAGTTTGAGGGTTTATGCATTAGCAGACCCTGTAGCAAGGCACTAACCACCCCATTGTTTTTCTTTTCCAACAAGCTGAGAGGAATCCTGCACTGTCTCAGGCTTTTACCCCAGCCAAACACAACTTAAATAAACAGCTGCTTTCTTTGGCTTCCACAAAGCACTTAGGGACTTTTTCCTATTCCACATCAGTTTTCAGGTTAATGGTTCAGGCTTCCCCTAGTAGGTACCTTGACATAATTTCCCACAGAGAAAGGAAATGCAAATGTCTCTTTTCAGCCCTGCTGTGACTTACAAAGCTAAATAAAAGGGAGTTCCGTGCTAACTAATTCAACATTATCTGCATTGTTCTACTCTTTGTAAAGTGTAAGGAAGGGAATTTTATTTACACATTTCTGTGCTAGAAGATCCTCAGACACATTTCTCTTTGTGGTCTGAACTACTGCACTTCCAAGGAAGGTTAAATCCACCCCTGAGTCCCAGGCATGCCCTGAAGCCCAGCTCCTGACATTTTGTGATGCCCAAGCAGCTCTGTACTGAGCCTGCTCGCTGGTGATAGACTCAGAGTTGGTGATCTGAGGGGTGGATGTATTGGAAATTTGATGGGAGGGGGAGGAGGAGATGTTTCTGGAAATTTTCATTCTTTCTGTGTGTTTCTTTTTACATATAGTTGTAGGTTAATAAAGTTTTTTCTCTTCTTTATTTCTAAGTGGGAGCCTGTTTTGCTCTGTTCCTGGTCACATCTCACAGCAGACACCAGGGAACATTTATTTTCATTGGGGCACTGGCAATGTGCCAGCATCAAACCATGACACAGGGGCTTCCTCATTTCACAAAAAAATACTGTGCTGTGCTAAACCAGCACAGCACCCCTCACATCAGGGGATTTCCATGCTAACCACAGGACAAAACCATGGAAAAAATTCCTTAAGGATAAGAGGTAAAGCAAGCACAAATTAAAGTTATGTACAGAGACAGACTAAATGATCTTACATATTTTCAACTCTGAACACAGATTTATAGTGCTCCTTAGGACAAATTCAACCACATAACCAGAATAATACAATTGTATGCCTGTAAGACAAATCAACCCAAAACAGAAGTAAATCTTATTTCAGTTGTAATTTCTTGCTAGTTGTTTATATTATGGAGCAACTGTGATCTGTCTTCAAATTTTATATCACACAAACTATTAGATAGTATTAAAAAGTTATGAAATAGACAACTGCTAATGATCCCTTTGGAATGCTTTATCATGTGCTAAAATCTCAAATTAGCAAACAATTGGTCTCTTTGTCTCATTATAGAAACAACCTTTGCTTTGTTCACAAAGTTTAGAGGTTCATGTGGATTACAGGGAGAAGGAAGAGGGTATTATTTCCAGGTATCCTCTACATAATGAAAAATAATTTTGTAGTACTAACTAAACAACCAAGCCACACATTAATAATATGTTTAAGTACCAAAAACTGTCAATGTGCAAAGAGTACAGTAGAACTGAACAATGACAGCTTTGTGAATTCCTGGGATACTTCCTAAAGGATGTGAGAATGAATACTTTAAAAGTGCTCAGTGAATCATCACCTCTGATTACATGAGATGAATCACAAGACACATCTAAATGGACTGCATTACAATTTAAAACTTACACAGACTTTTTGTGATTTAAATTTTCAGCACACTGAAAAGAAAACCTTTAAAACAAAGCAGTTCTGCAAAACCCCCAAATGCGAGGCTTCTGTTTTACTCCTGTGCCAAGTAGCTTGCTTGTCCTTCAGTACCAAAACCAGGAGCAGCACAGAGACCAGAGACAGGAAAGGCAGGATTTTTATCTAGTTCTGACTGAATGCTCATAAGGTCCTCTTCTCTTTAACAATGGGAGGGGGCAGAAACAGAACCTACAACAGATTGAAGCACTTGCACAAGTGTAACTTGTACAAACACAGCCTAGAAACCTGTTGATATCTATGAAATATTATTATTAGACATTTCTTACTCATCCTTTACTATTGCTTGATAGCTCTGAATCTCTTCTAGACATCTAAACCAGAAATGAAGCCTTTAAAATGAAAGACACTGATGTCAGGAAAACAGCTCCAAAGCCAGGGTCAGATCTTTAGCTGGAATAAACTAAAATCTCTTACCTTTGCCAGCACTACCTATGCATTTACATCTGCTGAGATGCTATTGTAGAACTCTCCCCTCATCCTTCCCTGCTGTAAAAACGCACAGTGCCTTCCTCGTGGCCAGAGTGACAACTCACACCTTCTCCTTTGCAGCCAGAAACCAGACCCTCACTAGAATGCTTGAAACCAGCTCCTTTGGTTTGATCCAGGTTCCTGGCAGCAGAAATAGCAGCTGGATTGAATAACTGGGCAAGCTGGCAGCAGAGGGTGTGAGATTCAGGTCTCCAAGAAAGAGTGAGGTGAATAAAGGCTGAAATGGGATGTACCAAAGCTCTGATATACACTCAACGGGGATATTTAGCCTGTGTACTTTCCTCTTCTGTTCTTGACTTGGCATAAAGAAACACAAATGTTCACTATGGCCATGAAGGATCTCCCTGGAAGGGCTCAGAGCTTGCTGAGGCTGGGGGGAGCCAAGTGGTCCCTGTTCCTGCCCCTCTGTGTGGCTGACAGCTCTGGGCTCTGGGTACTGCTCCACCTGCATTGTCCTCACCTGGCACCACTCACCTCCTTCTTGTCCCAGCTCCTGGGCCAGCCCTGGTTATTTGTCCCACAGACCCCAGCAGCCCCAGCACTCCCTGGTGCATGCTCAGCACTGTGTCCATCCATGGGCACTGCCTCCTTGCTCACTCCTTCTCCTCTCACCTTCCGCTCCACACATTTTCCCCCAGTCCCTCCCCAGCCTCCCGGAGGAGGCCAGACCCATCATTTCTCCTGCTGGCATTAAAAATCTGGCCCGTTATAACTGAAGTGGCCATTGTCATGTTTGACCCACTCTGTCACCCCTGGGGACAGCAGCAACACAGTGCCAGGGGAGCTGTTCCTGCCTCAGAGCAGAGTGACACCCCCAGCCTGTCCTGTGGGCTGCAGAGCCACCACCAGCTGAACCCTGCCATGCCAAAACTTGAAATAGAAAGGCCTTGGTGTGACCTGGGGGGGTCACACCTTCCCAGTGCCCATGGGGCAAACCACAACACAAGACCCCAACCCCAGCCAACTCCTCAGGTCCAAACAGTTCCTCTGGGATTTGCTCCCATCTCCTCCTCCCTAAAGGACCCTGCTCCTCTTGGCTGCCTGCCCTCCCACACAGCATCCTTTGTAAGGGATGCAGGAGCCCCTAAGGCGTCAGCCCTCACCCTCTTGTGCTGTGCCCTGCTGCTGTGGTGGGACTCTTGTGGATCCCTGATTCTCCTGGCAACACCATCAGCTCCCTGCCATGGGGACAGCCTGATCACACCCTCTCTCTGCTCTGCTGTGTACTAACCACCAGGCTGAAAAACCAATTGCTGTGTCACAGTAATTGCCTGCAAGTTACTCTCCAGCCTCAAGAGCCCACTATATTTTGTTTTAATTAATTTCTTCCTATTCCTATTACTTTTACCTCCTTAAATTACTTTCTGTAATTTCTTCTATCAGTTTAATGAAGATGCTTTTAATGGACATTGCATTGGTGTGCCATAACTGACCTCCAGGACACAGATATGTTTGCCAAGCTTCATTGCTTCTGCCTACATGCTGCACTGCTGCTGCTCAGGCACACTTTCCTCTGAAGCCTAACAGGAGTTTTTCCCATGTAAGACATTCTTAAGCAGGCCATTTGTGAATTAAAATGGTCAGTCGTAAACCTTTTAAGTTCCCACTTATAATAATTGCTTCTTGCCACTAGCCCAATTGAAATCAATATGATAATAACTAATTTAATTTGTATTGAAGTAGGAGCTGCCTTTCATTCATCTGTAATGAAAATATGGGGGGAGGGCAGACACAGGGGAAGGAATTCTTTGAATAGATCACATTTCTTTTCATGAAAATATCCCATCTCTGTTGTGACCAGGACCATGATCATGATGAAAGCCACGACATATTGCAGGCTCGTTTGGCAGTCATTACTGCAGCCTTTGCACAAAGAAAATGATGTCTTAAAGTTAATGGGAAGTTACAGGCCAAAACTGCCCCAGAACCACACTCTGAACTAGGTGACAATGCCTCCCAAGATCTTTCAAGAACATGCTGCAAAAGGGAGCTTCAGAGCAGGAAAGGAAAATTCCTTTCCAGGTAACAAAGGTTCCCCAAGTTCTCATGAGCACAATGGTCCTGACATACATTTTCTTGAGAAAACACCACTTTCTATAATGCCATAAAGGCCTTTGCCAAAGTTAAGCTAAGGTTGATTTTTTGACTTTTGATTAAGTATAATCAAACAATTTGCATTCAAAGAACTGAAATGCTGATGATAATCTCAGCAGAACATCAAAATAGAAACCCCTGAGTTTGCTGCAGCCAGGGGAAATGTAATCAGCAGTCTCCAAACACCATACAGTCTGTACAGGAGTTTCTTTACCACTTTGCTTGGTATGGAAAATGTTCCATTCTGAGAGGGGGAAAATTAACCAGGAGATAATTTCCAGCTGGTAGCAGCTTGTTTTCAAGAAATCCATATCAGAGCCCCCAGTATTAACTGCTTTGAGGCTTGCACATCAATCACTGGCAATATTTCTATTTAAAAAATATGCAGCAGATAATCTACTTTTCTTAGCTTGGCAACAGTAGCACTTTGTCTTTCAGACTGAAATAACATTCTTGGAGTTATTTAAAGCACACATTTTGGGGACAACCACAAACAGTTGCTAGGGAAACAGAAAGGTAAGAAAATGGATTTCCATCATGAGGCTAATAAGTCACATCCACGTTTATTTCCTTTCCTTTCTGCCCCCAAAGGAAAATTGTGTTCCTATGTAGAGTTATGAACATGTGCTTCTGATAAACTCAAGTCTCTCAGAACTGCTGGGAGGCATCTTTAGGTTTTAAGGCATTAGGAGGTGTCAGAGAGAAGGTGGTGAGGAGAAGGTTTGGCTGTGAATCTGAACCGTGCTGTGACCCTGTACAGCAAAGAAAATTACAGCTTAACTTGCTGATGGCGTATTTAAACTTTCACCAACTGCACGAGAATGTTATGGAACAGTGCCAGGAACTGAGATTTTCAATGGAGCAGGGCAGTTAAGTGAGTAAAAAGTGGATTTTGAGTTTTGAAGAGACCTACATTTCATTACCGTTTTTTCAATTTATCTCTATTCTTATCCATTACTGAGCACCCCAAATTAATCTGTAAACCTGTAGTATTATTGAGGAATAGAATCAGCACAGTAAAAATCTTGGAACTTCACAGAAACGTCCAATCACCTGCTGTGTTTATATTTGCCTGTATTTACTGAAACTAAAATATTATATATTATTTATTCTACTTTTGCAGTGAATTCACACTTTTCAGTAACAAAGAGCAGGGGTTATGTAGCCTATGCCCTCACTATTTGTCTCAATCTATTAAAGTAATTCTGACACATCTGTGTCTAATTTTTTCTTCAATATTTCCATCACAATGGACAGCTTTTCCAAGCTGTCATGATTTCTGCTACAAATAGTTAATAATACATCACTTTTTATTTTTCCCAGTGAAACTCAAGCTTATTTCTACTTACCAGTTAATCATGGATAAAGAAAATTGGCTAAATTATATGAAATTATAACACAGGTTATTTATACCAGACCTTCTTTGGCACATATCTCTTTGTCATAACTCTTTGTCCTGTAATTTCAATGCTAAACTCTTTTCTTTTTGCATTGCCGATTTTAACATGACAATGTACAGCTTCAGGTTCAAAAATTCTCCTAAGCACTAAGGGAAAAAAATATCAATTTTGCTCTGTGTAAGCGTAAGATGCTTTAAAGTAGAAGAACATTAGACTAAAGCTGAAGTACCGAGTAAATTAAAGTCTGTATGTATAGGTGGCCATTGAATCTTAGTATGTATTGTATAGGTGGCCTTTGAGCCATAGTAAAATACATGTATTGTATAAGTGACCTATGAGTCTCGGAAAAATACATGCATTGTGTAAGTGGCCTTGCCCCAGTCCTAGTTGCCCACAATATGATAACAACAACTGGTGACCCCGATGTGATGGAGATATGCAGCCTGAGAGCTGTGAAGGAATATGCAGCCTGAAGAGCTGTGGAAGATAGGACAGCTGAGAGCTGTGGTGGTTAAGACAGCCAAGAGCTGTGAAGAAACATGGCCTTTGAGTGATGGTGGGTTATACGTATTGTAATTGTATAATTGTTAAAAGAAAAGGGGGAAATATAGGTGGCCATTGAATCTAAGGATGTATTGTATAGGTGGCCTTTGAGCCATAGTAAAATGTATGTATGGTATAAGTGGGCTGTGAGTCTTGGTAAAATACATGTATTGTGTAAGTGGCCTTGCCCCAGTCCTAGCTGTTCTTGATGAGCTGCAGCTGTGATGCCCTAAATTGGGTGGCAGCTGTGGCCAATGAAGATAACTGGGATAAAAGGGGGTGGGTTGGCTGGTTAGGGAGAGCCTTGGAGGAGCCCTGATGAAGAAGCAGGAACAACACTGCTGTGAAGAGCTGCTTGTGAGAAAACCACCCAGAAGGTATGGGACTCTAGAAATGTGATAACAACAACATGATAACAACATGTATGTCAGAGTCAGAAACATGTCTGAAGAAGCTTGTAAGACATTCTTTCAAAATAGCCGTGCTCTAATGCGATGCCATCCCTTCAAGGGGGCTCTGCCCCTCCACGTGCCATACATGTCACCGCTCATGGCTCAGCTGGAAGATTTGGAAGAAGAGTATTCTGCAGTCAAAACACATTGCTCTAAATACTAGTGATCCTTTAAACCATACATGACCAATTTTGCAAATCCCTTAATCCCCTCCTCTGTACTAGGTTAGTACATGCTGTCTGACACTGTCCCACTGTTTGCAAAAATGAGTATGGATGAATGTGAGCACTAACTCTATCCATTACCACTTCTGGGTCAGAAAGATTTATACACAAACCACACCAGTGAGAAATTCTATTATTCCACAAATTTGAAATGGAAATCAATCATAAGCTCACCTCCCAGCACGGGACAGACCAGGAGGGTTCCTCTCTCGGGGTGAACACATCCCCAGGGAATGCAGCACTGTGCATGCTGCAGACATAACTGCACATCACAGCACATCCTGAAACAGCACAGAAACACATCTTACACTGACACTATTGTATCCTTGGTGCTCTTCTCAGCATTAAAAAAAAAAAAATATATATATAATATTTGGAATCCATTTAGAACTATTCAATGTTTCCCAAAAATGTAGGGATTCTGAATAAAGCCCAAGTCATGAATCTGTCCCAGACTGCCTTTTTAAAACTCAGGCAATAATACTCAGGTGTCTTATAAGATAGCTGAGGAAAGTAATTGCTGCCTCCACCCATGCATCTCAAATAAAAAAAAAGTTGCTGACTGCATATGAAAATGCCTCTTATTCTTACTTTGTTCAAGACAGATCTGAAAGCTCATCCTTTCTGTCACGGACATTTTTTTGCCATCTTCTTCAATATGACAGTGTCAACAAATCTCTGTTAGGACAGAAAAAGAGCAAATAAACAGCCTTGACAAAAACCTCAGAAAACTATCTGTAGGCTACAGTTCAAAGGGCAGGAAGAGTAGAAGTGTCATTAAAAATCCTCTGCGGGGCTGGCTTGCACAGTCCTCTGGAGGAAGAAGGGAATAGTAAGAGGACTATGCCAAAAAGGATTTTATGTGAGGCAGGATGGAAGGGCCTGGTGCAGAAGAAATGTAAAGCTTGAAAGGTACAAGCAGAGAATTTTTTTATTCAGCGTATAAATTCTCTTCTCAGCTTGTAATTTAGCCCAACTTCCACCAGCAATTACCTGTGAAACCTAAGAATCAAGTGTCCTCTGTAGTCCTGGAATTACTGCAGGCAAAGAGTAATCCCCAACACCACCACCTCAGCATGCAGAGAACACAGGCCTGTAAGGGAGAGCCAAAGCTTTGCCCTTGGGCACTGCTGGGACCACAGAGGTCTGAAAAATTCAGCCCTGGTCTGGCGGGCTTTTTTCAGCTTTTACTTGAAAAAGTTATAAGAAACCCAAAAAGTATTTTAATAGAAGTTATTACAGTTACAACACTGAATGCTAAACCAGTAGGAACCATTAAGATCAAGGCTGCCTATAATATTTGTGCCTCGTATCCACTGTGAGACTGCATATTCACTGAGGGTTGGATACCTCGGTGTCTGTGCCGGGTTCTGTCACACACAGCCACCAGCACTGATCTCCTGAGCTGCAGAAATAACCTGCTGTGACGGGGCTGAGGGCAGGGATCAGGCTGCAAATGGAGAAGGGCAGAAATCGTTAGCCTCATTACGGAAGATTCTCGCTTCTGAGTATTTGGAGAGACAGGAAAGGTACCTGGGAGAGAGAGAGAAAAATCTGCAAGTAAGAAAAGCCCTAGTGTTCAATGAACCTTTTCTATGGCTCTCAATTCTGGTATCAGTCACAAAACAGCTGCCACAGGGGGTTGACTTGACCAATGTTTAGTTCAATAGGGTGTTGCTTTAGCTATATTTCACACCAACATCTTTTACATTCACTTCTGTCAAGATTCCAATAAACTGATTTAAAGGATTCTCAGTGGTGTCTTCACACTAAGCCTCTCTCCTTTATTTCTTAGAATATTAATTAGCAGCTGCATGCACTGGTAAGACTGAAAGCAAGTTTGGAACTACTAGATAGAAGGAGCAACTGTTTTGAATTACTTGCTTGGGTTTTACAAATCAGCTTTTATCCACTGCAATCAATTGTCCACTCAATGTGATCCATGTCCACCGTACAGTATGAAGTGCTTTCATTGCAATTCACTCTATTGCTCCTATGTTTGAATTTTATGGGAGGCTCAGCTGGAAGATTTGGAAGAAGAGTATTCTGCAGTCAAAACACATTGCTCTAAATACTAGTGATCCTTTAAACCATACATGACCAATTTTGCAAATCCCTTAATCCCCTCCTCTGTACTAGGTTAGTACATGCTGTCTGACACTGTCCCACTGTTTGCAAAAATGAGTATGGATGAATGTGAGAACTAACTCTATTCTGGGTCAGAAAGATTTATGCACAAACCACACCAGTGAGAAATTCTATTATTCCACAAAATTGAAACGGAAATAAATCATAAGCTTAGACACAAGGAAGCAGACATAATTCGGACCACTAGCCATGATGTGGGAACAAGATCTTGGAGCAAGATTACAATCCAAGAAAGATACATTCTACCTGATTCACAGGAGAATGCTATAGAATGTATTTATGCTCTATTTTAAGAGATTTGGATCCAGCCGGTAAGCCTCTGTTCTGTTTTGGTTTTAACTTCACCAAAAATTAAGGCTTTGAAAATCAGACTTTAAAGCATAGAAGGTTTTCAATTTTGGGTGTGGGGGGGAATCAATAGGTGGTTGTTTTTTTTTTTGTGGTTTTTTTTTGGTTTTTTTTTTGTTTTTTTTTTTTTTTTTTAATAAATGAAAGCCTAAATCTAAACCTTTCCAAGAAATACTTGGCCAACAGTTGCACCTCCATAGGTGGACAATAATTTTCTGATGGCCGTAAACTGGAGAGTACTGAGAAACTAATACTCAGCTCCTTTAAGGAATACTGGAGTACTTGAAACACAAAGAAAATAATGCAGAGCTAAATACAACTGAGGTCTTGCAAGCCTAAGGAAAATTTCAAAGTATGGAGAAGCAGCCCTAAGAAAATCACAGAGTGTATCAAATCAGATGCTATGAAGTATCACATAAATTGAACCCAACATTCATTGTGTTCTCATGTCTATAAGAAAAAAATGACCACAGAAAACCACAACAAAACACAAAAAAACCTCCAAAAATCCAACACCACCCCAATCCCCAAAATAACTGGAGTTAAAAATAAAAAGTGAAAAATTAAACAGTGGATGAAGACATTTCAAAGGAAATTATTCCACACATAGGGAGTTTTGTCATCTATTTTAAGAATTAAAAAGACACAAGTTTCTCTGCTTACAAACAGAAAATATGAAAAAAAATTATTTTTTGTATCTCACAGAAAAGGAGTTTCTGATCTTATTAGCTATAGAAATATTATTTTCAAGATCATAACTTATTTACAAGTATAGCAGAGTGGAAACAGTTAAGATGTGTACATGCAAAAATACTTTTTTTTCCAGAACAGGTGGGAAAAAAATGTACTAGAAAGCCTTGTATTTTCTTCTTGCAGCTAGAAATGTAAGAATTTATCTACAGTACATATACAAGAAAAACTTAGCAAAAGAAAATCACAATACATGGATATTAAAATGACATGGATAAATCATAATGACATGGGTATTTAAAAAAAAAAAGGAATGTTAATCTATTAAACATGGAAAATAAATTCATATTTTTATATTCATTTTGTATTCAATTGTAGATAGAACTCTCTTGAAACAGCCACTGCCACTCACGTTTGTCATGTAAAATATCAGCAGCAGGCTTCAAGCCTCTTAAATTATTTTACACTCAGTTGAGAGCCTGGGAATTTTGATAATGCTTTAAAGAGCACAAAAGGTTCCTCGTTTCTCTCTTCAGCGCCACCGTTCTACACATACAGAGTGGGTTGAGAGTATTTAAGCATTTAGCACTAGCTTAGGGCTGTCAAGAGAGAAATACTAATTAAAATACAGCTAATAAAGCTATCTCAGGTTTGGCTTTAAAGCAGATCCACTTTTCAAAGTGTCCTAAGTCTGGCCTAAAAGCATGTTTTTAGGACACACAAAGCTCTGACTGCTCAGGCTGTAATCAGAGAATGGACTCCTTATGGAGATACTGCTACGTGCATCTGATGCTTTAATTTCCAGTTTTTCCTCCCTTCATTACATTTAGACTGGTTTTGTATTTGAAAAGCCCTAGCACAGCTTTAAAGAGTAAGGACAAATGTCCTGTAAAGTTTCAAGACAACTGGTCAAAGGTCCTCAAAATGTTAACTACTTTTTTCCATTTTGAAAATTTTAGTCTGTAATGGACTTGTGCATCTTCTTTATTGCAGAAAAGCTTTGATTCAGCATTGTGGGGCAAATGGGAGAAAACTTCACCATAACAGGTAAATACAGAGGGACCCAAATCAAGCCTGTCAAGACATTTGCATGACTTGACACTCTAATTTCAGCTGATTGCATGCCACAAAAGGCTTCTGCACAGGAAGCAATGTGAGAAGGGATTTTTTTCCCTCCAGTGTGCGTGCCCCTTTTCATGCATACCAGGATAGGCACAAAAGGTGGATGGGCTGTGAAAACTTCTACTGCTCATTTTCTTTCCTTGTCCAGAACAACATCAAAAATACAAAGAGTTTTTCCCCTCTTTTTGTATGTATTGTTATGGGACATCAGTTTAGTACGCTGTTTGCACACAAAGCTAGGAAGTGTTGGAAAAATTAAAGCAGCACTACCACTCTGGATGATACTCACACAGAAGGGTCAAAATAATATAGAATAGAATGAAACATCCCATAAAACTCTGCAGTTCAATAATAATGTGCCTGGAATTTCTTTCCTGGAATAGCACTTACGAAAAGCAAAACAGAAGTGGAATCTGAAGCTGGATGCATGTATACAGAACAAAACTTTTCCAGTGCAAGGATTTTTTAATTATATGTATTTTCAACTGGATTTAATATCTAAACATATGAAATAACAATGTTCTTTGTGTGTTTAAATGCATCTTGCTGCTTAGTTAGTGACAGGGAACAGTATAATACTCCTCCTGCCTATCTGCCATAAAAACCAACTTCTTAGGTGCAAATGCTTTTCCAGAAAATCAAATTACTACAATGTGTATTTTCTAAACTATAACATACAATCTATTTTTATTATCATTTTACAAGTCACTAATACTAATTTTAAAAAACAACTTTTGTTTTTTTAGCTTATAATAATAATTTATTCTGATGCATTTTCATTTCAATAGAAAGATTTGAAAACAAGATAGAAATTGAGTCTTCCTACCTAAAACATTATCTAGCTAGTGGTGAAAAATTTCCTCCTCTACTTGCGTCCACAAAACCATTAAAAAATATATTTTCCCCAGAAGCAGGTAGCTAACAAGTGCAAGAGAAACACACTTTGTTATAAATAATTTTCTTTCAAAATGAAAATAGTCTGCCCGTTCCCACTTACAATTTTTCTCTTGTAATTTCACCTAATAAACCTCCTCATTACAATGTCTTTCACTTCTACTACTGAAGTAATTTTTCCTAGTAATTCTATGACTATAATTATATTTTATCCCAAGATAATGCTAGCATAAGGAATGCAACCTCCTTTAATAACCATTTCCAATAATTACACTGTATGCTTTAAGAATACTGAAACACACCCTCCATTCTCACTGAAACGAATGGAACAGAAAGCTCATGAAGAAGGGCTGGTTTAAAACATCCACGAAAAAGCCTGGAGCACACTCTTACTCCAGCGGCTGCTGAGTGCACTGGGTGAGCAGGCTGAACAAATAAATAACCCAGGAGCACAGCTCCATGTCAGCACCAGCACTCCAACATCCCTGGGGATGGCTGATTCCCAGAGCACCTCAGGCTCACTAAACCTGGTGGCATTGCTTTCATCACCTCCTAGGGAGAACACTGGAGAGAAACAGTTAAATATTCACTAAACCACCCCTAAGTAGCTGCTCCTTACTCTTTTCCTAGAAAGAGTAAAAAGGTAGATTTCTGAAGGTCTTGGTATTTTGCCTAAGAGGTCAATTTTTAAGGTCTCATGTCAAGTATTGAAACCCAAGCACAGAGCACAGGCTTACCAAGCAATCCCACAGAAAGCACAGGTCTTCAAAAAAGTAGTAGCTTCTGAACTTTCCACTCAAGCAATAAGAATAAAAAGAAGCTACACCATCTGCTCCCATAACATGCTTCTTCTCTATTAACAGAGTCAACATTAAACCTTTTTAGAGGAAATCTGTATTTAGTAGAATTGCCATCACCCCAAATATGTTCACCATGAAATGTGAGCTGTTATGATCATAAATATATCACTCCTACGACTGTAGAAGAACATTTTCACTTAAAGCAACAAAGAGCACTGGGGATCATGCTCTGAATATTCCTGTGGTCCCTTTTCCTTCCTGCAGTAACAGGAGGGTGACAACACGCTGAAAACCTGTGTAAGTTGAAGCAGGGTGATTTTCTCCACTGCTTCAATTCCTCTGCAAGTCACATACCTGGATGCATGTCAAAATTCTGGAAAATACTGGTCATTTTGGTGAACTGTCAAAATTCAGGAGACATTCCTGTAAGATGTAGGACATACTAAGAATGTCTACTCTTTTAATTCTTAACTGATAGAAGCATGACTCAGTTTATGGTGTTGTGGCCTTTTACCTACCCCAAATCACAGGTCCAATAATGTATTACCGTTCATTGAAAGTACAGAGGTGCTAAATGGAAGGAGAATCACCTTTGGATCATGTGAAAATGAATACAGGTAGTCATAAGTCAGGAAGAGCTGGCATCTACCTTCTAGATGCTGTCTGATTTGGTTACTGAGTAGAGCACAGTAGATGGCTTTTTAGTATCATTTCCCCTCTCAGGGTAGCACCAATCAGTCTCTTTCTTAGGGGTCTGTCACAGACATCTTTTGTGAAAAATCCTTTCTTTAGGATTTCTCCCCCTTCTGAGAAGCTGTGGCCTCAGCAACAAAATGGTTATCTGCTGCTGTGGAATGCAACAGGTGGATCCGTGATTGGTCTCGGGTGGATGTTTGGATTTACTGACCACTCACGGCAGAGCTGGGTCTCTCTCTCTGCTGAGACACAGACCTTTGTTATTCATTCTTTTCTATTCTTAGCTTAGCTAGCCTTCTGAGAACTTTCTCTCTATTTCTTTTTAGTATAGTTATAATGTAATATATACCATAAAACAATAAATCAAGCCTTCTGAACATAAGGTCAACATTCTAGTCTCTCTCTTCACCCTGAAAAACCCTTGCAAGCCCTGTAACAGGGGTCAGTAAGAAAATGAAAAGTCTCTAGTCGTGCCTACAGACTATCTGTGGCTCCTGAGGTAGTTTTTTTCTCAGTCTGCTGCTTCTTGTCTTGTCTTCTTAGCTCTCCTAAAGCTTCCCTGTGAAGGCAAGCCCTCAGAAGTGCATCCCCTCTTGCTGCCAGTCCCCAGGGACATTTAGGTTTGGCTCCTCTGGTAGGTGCTGCCTTTTGCAGGCAGCTCCTCCTGCAGCACCCTGCCTGTTCTGGGAGAATATCCCATCTCTGCCTCTTGCCACCAACATGGACCTCAGCTACACAGCTCAGAATCACAGAACAGCCTGGGCTGGAAGGAAACATGACAAATCAACTGGCAAAGGGCGGCCTAGATGAGGTTACCTAGCACTCAGACAGTCTTGCTGTCCTCAGTCTTATCAGTCAGCACATGCAGGACTGCTCCCACATGGATGCATCATTCACGTGTATAAGGTTAAACTCCACACAAGCATGCCCAATACTGAAGGCTCCTGTCCCCATAACACCCCTTAAAGTCCTTTAGAACTACTGGGTCTGTTCTGATTCATTCTGCATTTTTAAAGTTTTTTAGTCAATGAACACGTTCCCTGAACATTTCATTAGGCCACAAATCAAGATCTCCTTTGCTGCCTGATGACAGCTGCTACTTCTGTTTCCATTGAATTCCTTTGGGACAGCACTTTGGCTCTACTTCAGGCCCACACTCCCTGGTTCTCAACAGTTTCTGGATCAGGACACCTCCAGCTCACTGTCCCCCCACCACTGCTCCTTACACCTCATATTTCTTCTCTTTCCTGACACAGCTGCTGTTCCAGCCCTCTCGTTAGCAGCAGTTTTCTGTCTTGTGGCTTTACATTCATTCACCTCTTGTTCAGCTCCTCATGTAAGACAGTCATAAAGCATCTTCCCTGTCCTTCTCAGCAGCTCACTGGATGTTTTTTAAATCTTCCAGACACCTTCTGGTTTGAGTGTGTGGGGTGAGAAGTCCTGTGATGATGGTACCCCAGACTGTGCATGTCCTTCCCTCATCCCTTCCTCCTCTTTGCCACTTTTTCTTCCTTTGTAGCAAGAACTGAGTGCTCCAGTATGCACTGTGTTTCCACTTCGGAATATTGAGTAACAACTTTTTTTTTCTCTTGAATGCAATGGGAATTGCTTGGGGGATGTCTGAGTGTCACAGTGAGAGACACACATGGGTTGACTGTCTGCCTACAAGTGAAGGTGAAAAGGCCTCACCAATAAGACAGAGTTTATATTTTTTTTTTGCAGAATGGCTGAAGACTTACAGTTGTGACATCCCACTCCATCACTTGTAGTCTTCCATCTCTGCAGGCTCTTATTAAATCATAAATTAATAATTAGGTTTCTACAATTGCCCTTTCTGGAGCTGCAGTTTTATTAGGATGAAAACAGATCTTCTTATTTTGGGTTCCTAAGAACTCACATTCCCTACCATTATTCCTCAACCTGGCCCTGAAATATTTAGGCAGCCTATTTGCAGATGATTATTCCATCTTTGACACTATTTTGTTATATACATGACTGGATATAAATGATGGCATTTCTATCTGGATACCGAGATTTCTGAGACAACGGGCACATACTAATTCACAGACAGGAGCTCACTGTAATTCACACTTTTTTTTTTTCCAGTTGAGAAAACACCTTATGTATTTGTAATTTGTCCAGTTTATAAACTATGACATGTATACTTGGAAAGATAAAATTATTTAATAACTAGGTTATCAAGCTGACTTGCATGTAGGAAAATCTTTGCCTGCTCTTCAATGATTAGTAGAAGAAATACATACTTTGTTCAATAAATACATAGTTTTGTTTTGGCTTAAGTCTTGAAATGACTATGCTGTGAATGGATAATCGTTCTGTAATATGTGCAAGCTACATGAAATAAACTGCATTAAATTACTGAAGTGCTTTAATTTGATACCTTGTCATATCATGGCTGCAAAACCCATTTTTAGAAGCTGCTGATTACACTCAGAAACATTACCTCCTGCACATCAGGAAACATCACTTATGTCCCACTGACATCTTCCCACACCAACCTGCTAATTATAAGAAAAACAGCAAAATAGAAGTATTTCTCTACTATCTGCAAAAATCCCCCATTGTAATCGACATGAGAATAAGACAGTGAAAAGCATCTGACAACCTTTAATACACCTCCCATGCCACTGACAGGCTTTCACACTAATAACCACTTAAACACTCGGAAACTGCTTCTGAAGACTCCCACCACTTTCCATCAATCAGTTACCACTAAGCAGTGATCACTGTAGCCCTACGTAGCTAATTATCTTCTGTTTGCATCTCAGACTGAACTTTCAAAAACAATTTACTGGACTGATTATGTAACAGGCAGTGACCTTATTAATGCTGCCCAAACGAACATTTGTCCCCATTAATTCTGCCGCAGGAAATAAGCAAGGAAGCAAAGCCCGAGACCCTTCCAAGCAGGCAGACACGCTCATTAACTCTCATGTGTTGCTGTGACTGCAGCAGTTTCCTGCAGTGGTGAGCAGCACAGCCAGCCCCAACCTGTTCCTGGTCGGGCAGGCAGCAGGTCCTGCCTTGACACTGTCAGCCAAACGCAGCAGTCACCACAAGGAATGTAAATGAGCATGAAATGCCACTAATGGCAGGAATGAGCCATCGCAGCTCTTCCTTCTGGACGAAAGGCAGATTCTCCTGACTTTGCTCAAAGTGAAAAATAAAGATGGATCTCCAAAGCACAAAAGATTAATGGCACAGTTATTTATAAGGGGAAAAATAATCTACTCCTCAGAGAACAGATCCAGAACAGCTTTCTAAACACCAAGTAAAAAAAAACTTTTCTATATAAGGACATACTAGAAATATATTTGAATACAAGGTTCTGAGAAAATAAAGACCTGAATCAAAGAGACCTGGGTTGCAGGCATTGGGAAAAGGAAGGATAAGACCGTGCTACCTGTGAGAGGATTCTTTCAAGGATTTGTAATCATCTAGTCCTATGGTTGGTTATGACAGTAGTGGTTCTACACGAATGCTGAAACCCATCAACTGCAAAAAAAACCTACAAACTGTGACTGGCAGAACTATAATGCAGGATGAGGTATACAAGACATGAAGAAGAGATTTCTAACAGAAATTTTCTGGGCTTTTTTCCCAACAGTTTGTAGTGAGCCCTGAGTTCCAGTTTGTTTTTTATTTACTTAGTAAAAAAAGGTTTATAAGATATTACCAGGCGTATGGAGGGTTTAGAGAAAAAGGACCCTCCACACATAACATGGAAAGATTAATTTAAAATGCCTCTATGAAAATTAGGTACCTGTACCAGACTTCAGTTCTCAGGTCACTGACATTGACAGGATACCCTTGAGGAACAACAGGTCATGGAGATCACACTGATTTTTGCTAGGCATGCTTACAGCAACAACAACTGCCATGGCACCTGTGGAGCCTGGAGAGCAGAGCACAGGCTGATTGAAAGAAAGGCTGGCTTTACATGTGGGAACACACAGTTCTCATTGCTTCTCATCTACCACTTGTGGTTAAAATGGGATTGAAATACAAAGGAACAGTGATTCTTGGTCCGTAATAGTTGTAAGAAAGCAAAAAAGTCACACAATCTTGAGATATTATATGCAGACCTCAAAGTGACAAAGTCAGTATTGATGTGATCTGTGGCTGAAGGAATTACAGATTTGCACATACAGATAAAGAATAGTAAAGGAGAAAACAATAGGACTTTCAAAAGATGCCTGAGTCTGTGAACATGGCCCATGGTTCCAAACAGTAACTTCCTCCAGATCTCCCCTAGACACGGAGACCCTCCTCCACAAGGGTATATGCATTTATGAACACTTAAACCACATTTCTTCTGCTTCCAGAGGGAGATAGATTTTGCTGAAATGGGAAGAGACTGGGCAAGTGACTTTTACTATACAACTGCAGTTCACAAGATAGATTTAAAAGTTAGATTTAAAAGTCAGGATGTCTTTACAAGACACCCAAAAGCAGCTGAGTGTTCCTGGAAAGCTACTCAGTAGATCAACTACATGTATTTGGAATGGTGTTATAACAATTTGTGAAAAAAAAAAAAAATTGTTAAGAATTGACTGGAACAGAACAGTGATAAGTGCATTACATCTCTGCTTTTACCATGCATTACAGCTTGACAGCTTAAAGCTTTGTGCTGCTGAGCAGGTGGCACTTTGACATCGCCCTTATTACAAACTAAAATTCTGTTTTAAAGAGCAGACATTTATTGTGTTGTCTTCACGGGCTACTATGAAAATCCACAAACACCCTCTCTGTGCCAGAGCCACAGCCCTTCCTCTAGGCCTGGTTCAGAACAACCACAGCCTTGCAAGGCAACACTGAGGAACAGCGAAGCAATTGCTCTAAGTGATGTAAGTGCTATGTACTGAAGTAAGAACTGCATCAATTCAGCCACCAAATATTTAAGGATCTTCATATTAAACTTATTTCATCTAATTTCTCTTATGTATTATTGCTGGTTTCCAAGGCAAGTGTGGCATTACTGCTCCATCATTTAAACCCAGGTCCAAAGAAAAACCTTGTGACCTTTATAATTTGGTACTAGTACCAGAGCAGTTTTATTTCCAGCAGAAATTCTAGACTGAGATTGCCCTCTTTTCATGATGAATCTTCTCATTTTTTAAGTTTTGTTTTTCTTTTCTAGAATATTTAAGAATATGCTGACAGTGCCTATACATTTCCCTAAAGGTTTGGCTTGAAACGTTTTGCATTCCATCTCTATTGAAATGATTTACTGTCAAAATCAAAACAACCACAGCCCCAGTGTGGTGCTGAAGCCTAATAATTCTTTCACAAAGAAAATGTAATGTCTCTCTGCTTTTATCCAACCTGACACTCAAAATACATTCAAGATGATTTATGTATATCATATACATCAATATGCAGAATGTCTCTTTAAATTAATTTCTTGTGACTCAATATTCTGTCCTAAATATTTTAATTTGGGGAACATTTCAGTTGGTTCAGTAGAAGTCAAGATACGATTTAGCACTGGTCTGCATGTTTATCATGCAAACATAACTGCACTGATACATCCTGAAGCTCTGAATGCCTGTTACAACTTGGGTGATTGCAATGCTTTTTCTAGGGCACTTGGTATCCAGCAGTTGTTGATGGACTACATTTGCACAGCTCTCACTGTATTATTTTAAGACGATTCAACTGTCGATTTTTAGACTGTCACAGAGTCAAGCTTTACTGCAAATTGTTAAAGAGAGTCTCTTCTAGCAGAGGGTTTGGGGTTTTTAAACTGTATTGCTATTTTACACAGTTTTACATTTACTTCCCAGTGAAATAATAATCCCTGCTATTTTTCATGTTGTTGTAATCAAAAATACTTTAAAGTAATGTTGACTTAAAGCGCTGTCAAATTACCAAGTCCGTAGCCAGTCAGAATATAGATTGGCTTTTCTAATGTGCTGTAGCTGATACTCCATTACTTGATGAAATGCAAATAGAACCAGGAAAAGAGGCAGCCAAGGCTTATTATTCCATGCTGAAATTTTTCTCAGCTCTGCAAAAATCAACAGAGATGCTGATATTGATACTGATTTCACTGGGACCAATGTTTTTCTCCTAGGAAGCAACTGTGATGACTGCTTGGGTATCTTGTAGTCATATTTTTCTCACTTTGTATTTCACACTCCATAAAAGCTCATTTAAGAGCTCTCCATCCTTGCAGCAGTAAGGAACTAGGAAAGGATACTGGCTGAAGTCCATTCCTGCTATCAGAGTGGTCAGGGCAAGCAATGCCTTTTAATTACATATCTCCTAACATAAGGACAATCACAGTGCATGGAAAAATAAGTCGTTAGAAGTCAGTTCTAGGTACATCACGAAACTGTATTATTTTAAAATAAGAAACTATATTTCAGATCGGCCTCAGAGTCTGTCAGAACATGATGCTGGCCAAAATACTACAATGCAGACCACTAAAGACTGAAATAATTTTGTTTTCTTTTTCTCTCACGTCATTTTTCTGTATTCTGGAAATCTCTCTAATTGGAGCATTTGTAACTAATATATGATTCTCTAGGTCAAATATTTTCAAAATTAATGCATTACATACTTAAATCTATATTACTAAATCAAAACAAAAATGCCTTGACTTCAAAAGGAGCTGAAAATGCAAACTTGCAGTTCCCTTTATTTCCAGAAATGGGTCTGCTTTTCTGTCTTACCTGGGATTTAGAATCTCAGATTCAGGTACTTACAAGGCATAATTTGACACACCAGAGATTTCTTCAGTGAATATGAAGCCTGAAGTCCCAAATAAAACTGCTGCCTTGATTCACAATAAAATAGGCTAATTTGCCAAGAGATACACTACCGCTATTCCTTCGTTCTGATAAAATCAGAAGTATGTAACTTTTAGCAAAGTTGGAAAATATACTGGCACGAAAACAGTTCTTGCTACAGGCAAAAATAATTTTACTTTTGGCAGGTTTACAGCGAAGCAAGTCAGTTACATTTTCACCTCAGGTGGTTTGTGGTATCAAAAAGGCAGTTCTTGCAGATGGAAAACTGTCATTACATGAGGACAAGCTGTTTGCTGGGGGAAATGGAAATATTTTGCTCTCTGTCAAACCTGTGAATATTGCAGAGAAAATCTGTTTTCATGTAGGAACACTCAAACCAGAAGCTGATGGTTTAATGGAGTTCTACTTGACTGACAGAGTGGCTCACCAGCCTGGAGACTGGCCAGCCTGTGCTTCAGCTGCAACACCAAGTTACCCTAAAATTTCAGCAAGGAGTTGCATATGCACAAGGACAGTCATGCGGGCTGAGAGATTGCTCCAGATCACCTCAAACAGATCTGGTGAGCCCAGCATGGGCAGGTGCCTCTGAAAAATGATGAGTCACCAAGTCAAGGACCTCACACCACATCTCCTGCAGGAAATGCAAAACCCGCTTGTCCAGGATGCTTGGAGGGACTTTGCTCCTGATGCAAGCTGCCCATTATTAATGCCCACTGATGGTGAAAGAACTCAAAAGAGGGCACATGAACAGGTGGAGGGCTGCCAGAGAAGGTGGTAAAGCTCTGAGCTTTCCCCAGGCTTTCCATGTGGCTGCAAAGCCAAAGTGTGGAAGCACTGCCTGCTGCCACTGTACGAGAGATATGTGCTCATTCAGTTGGAATTCAGCTGTGGGTGGAAAGCACCAGAAGCAGAAAGTCTTCAGAGGTGGATCTGGGAGCATCTTTGAAAGGACTCACTAATACTACCTTTAGCAGGGCAGTCATCAAACCCAAGATTTACACAGACAAAGGTTGCAAAGACCAGAGCTGTAGCACTGTTTTACATAAATCAGACAATTTGTCATGGGAAATCTTTACCTTAGTAGAAATTCAGACTTGAAGCTAAACAAAATGCAAGATATGTAGCCTGAGATACAGTAGTAAAAGGGATAGATTTAAATTTGGCCGATTCTGTGATTCTGTGAATATTTATGATGTTTTCAAAACTCAGCTGTGCCTATGCTATTACTTAATTCAATCTTACTCTTTGCTCCCAGATTCTGGTCTTATTATCCACACTCCCCACAGTCCCTTGTGTAAAACTCACAGGGCAGTGAGTTTATGCAGGGGTGGCAGGGATAAGCCTCTGTGCCTGCCATGCTGAACAACTCCCCAGCCCTATCCAAACAATTTCTCTGTGTCCACACACATCCTCCTGCACCAGCAAGTGAAACATGTTGACAAAGCTAACAGACCACTTCTGCTGATGCGCAGCAGCATACTCATTATTGTACATGATGGACAAGTGTATCAAAAAGCAAATTAAATTGACCTTCCCACAAGGCACTAATGTGCAGGCCCACAGGCTCTCACAGGAACCCCGGACAAGACCAGTGTGGTCCCCCCTCTGCGTGTCTGGAGCAAGGCCAGCAGCACTGTGGCCTCTCTGGGCCAGCACAGGCTACCTGGCTACTCCAGCAGAGATTTACGGATCTCCAAGAGTGTTCCTTCAGGCACTCACTGCACACAGAAATGCGTTTCCACAATGCCCTGCTCACCAGGTAGGTATAGCACCCTTCTGGGGGAAAGGTGGGCAAAGCAGGCTGGCATCCACCACAGCTTCTTCATCTGCCTCTGCCTAGGATGGGAAGAGGCGAGTACAGAAAGGATGCAGCTGCTTCTGATAAGGTCTCTCCAAGAAACACTCACCATGGGTAAAATTCCAGCTTTCTGGTCAGGTTTTGGTCATCCTCGCTGCAAAGGAAGTGTGTATAAAAGCACCTGTGTGCAAGTCAGAGCACTGCACAGCAAAGGCAGAGGCACCTCTGTTCCTGCCAGCCTCCCACAGCCTCTCAGTGCCAGTGAAGAGCACCCATCTCAGAGAGCAAGCAGCCAGCCCACAGCTCACAGCCACCCACGGCTTGCCCAGCGCACACCTGCAGCGCACAAACCTCACAGCACACACTGTCACCGACGCCTTTTCATAAAAATCCTTTCTTGAGGATTTTCCCCTCTTCTGGGAAGCTGAGGCCCCAGAAAAAGAATGTAAGCAATGGTTATCTGCTGCTGGGGAATGCAAGAGGTGCACCTGTGACTGGCCCATGTTGGATGTGTATAATTAATGGCCAATCAAGGACCGAGCTCTCTCTGGGGCAGAGTCGGAGAGAGCTCCTTTGTTATTTCATTCCTCTTCTATTCTTAACTTAGCTAGCTTCTGAGAACTTTCTCTTCTATTTCTTTTTAGCATAGTTATAATATAATATATATCATAAAATAATAAATCAAGCCTTCTTGAGGTCAACATTCTTGCCTCTCTCTTCATCCTGCAACCCTTGCAAGCCCTGTGACACAGACACTGCCCAGTAGGCTGGCCCTTTATTTCCACCTTTCAGCATCAGAGAAATACTGAAAGCAGGAGAAAAAGCACAAAGATGATGAATTGGAAGGTCTAGCCCTTATTGGTAAGTACCAAGGTATTTCACAGAAAGAAATATGATTACAGAAATTTGGTTTCAGCAATTTGATAATCAAGCAGGCAAGGTAATACAAATTAAAAATGAAAGGAAAGACTGTGATGGTTAAGAGAGCTTAGAATTTAAAATCAAATATACAGTGAATGAAGAATATAAACCCCACATAAACCCACAGGCCTCGATCAGAACGCTTTCACCTTGGGTTTATTTTACTCACAGGCCATACCAGATGGGGTGACTGATCATGACACTGGGATGGCAACGCTAGCTGCCAGCAAAGACTGCTTAAAAACCACCAAGTTTTTAAGGGAGCTCTGATGAGATGACAGCCTCGATTAGGCCTCAAGGAGTATGCAGGAGATGAGTAAGAATCACACAATAAAGAGCACGGTGAGCACTCTAAAGGCCAAGGGACCTACAGACCAGCCAGGCAGTGGAAGGCAAAGTCTCTCAACTATAAAGAAACACCTAAGGAATTAGTGTACCTTCCTCTTATTTCCTGAAAAAGGGGCAGAGCTGGCTCAAATAAGCAAGCAGTCAATAAGCACTGCATCTGCGTTTACCTCTGTCCTATGAGCCAAGGAATCTCTTATAACTTAGAAAGTTTGGCAACACATTAATTCCCTGCCCTTATGGGATTCCAAAGCATTTTTGCATCGCAATTAGAATCCATTTGCACAATCCCCCTCCCCAAGTATTCTTCTCTCTCCAGAAAGGTCGATTCCCATCACACTTAACTCGTTGGTTTCTATCTGAAGGTTCAGACTTGTAAAGCCTCAGAGGAGCTGGACCCCAGGGTGGAATTTTGCTTTAGGTTCCATCTCGCACACCCGAGTATCTAAGGGATGAAATCCATGCCCAACATTTTATAGTTTAACAGAGTCCACTGTAGTGACTGCTTCCCTTCAAATCTCAAAAGGTCTTTTTTCTCATATTTTTAAATGTTATGAACTATAAATTGTTACTCTAAATTTTCTTTGATAGCTAATGCTGTAGTACATTTTTAAACAAGTTTCCCACCACAACAAATACCTATTTCTTCATAAAAGACATCTTCCTCTTCTTAATTGCTCCACTGTGATTTTCATTCTGCTATGGGGTATTCCCAGTAGACCTTCAGAGGCACTTTGCATGATCTGCTGGCAGTGCTCTAATGCTCTTTATCACAGAAACACAGTAGTTTTTATCATCTTTTTGGCAATTTATGAAATTCTACAAGCCTACTGTGTGACAATTTAAAATACTGTTCTACAAGATTAATCTACAAAAGTGTGAAAAGTACAGTATGTGCTTGGAAAAGGTCACAGAGACGTGTTCCATAAGAAGGAATCAATATGATCACAAACAGATTCTGAAGTCATATTACCATTTTAATTGGCTGGCACAGCCTTTTCACAATTCCACCTCAGTGGTAACATTAATTCCAAGTGTGACAGTACAAGGCTTTGCTAACACAAAGAGGAAAATAATTATTATGCACTGACCGGCTACCTTTTGCTACTACCCAAATGTATCCAAATTGTTACATTAAATATCTACCCTTGTTTTTCACTCAAGAGATTAATCTCTTTCTTGGAGTGATTTTGAAATGTTCTTCAGAATATGATATTAAAAAAAATTAAACTCGAGCACTCCAAGCTGGAGTTAAGAATTAAAAAATTTAAAGGAAAAAACCCAACCAAGCAACCTTCTAAGCCACATTCCTCAGCAGTATTAGGAGTGGCTGAAGGCAGTGAAGAGCCCTGCCAGGGAAAGAAGGAAGCTCCACTTCCTTGTGTGCCACTCCTGTATCCCCAGCTCAAAGTATATATAAATATATATATAAATATATATATAAATATATATATAAATATATACATATTTATATGTATATAAATACATATATATACATATATAAATGTATACCAGGCACACTGTCTTGTACCTTAGTTTGAAATGACAATCTTCTGCATATTCTTGGGGGACAGGGGGTGTAGGATTTGCTTCTACAAAGAAAAGCTTTAGTGATATTTAGTGATTATGTAAAAAGTATTTTTAAGCCCGTGTACAGTTTCTTAATGTTAACTGACACTATGAACATAAACACAAACAGATTAAAGGTAGGATTTGGAGAATATCTTCTATCTGGAGGCTTTGTGCTGGAGACAGCCAAGTATAAATAGGAGAAGGAACTGTGATACATTAAAATTCATTTTAGAAATGAATCTGATGATCTGTAGCTGACATTTGAGATAGCAAAAAGCTTCATACAGGAGAAATCTTTCAAAGAATAACTCCAGCATGTGAAAAAAAAATGCCAGCATGTCCTATGAATAATCAGGCACAAGGAGACAAAGGCCACGTTTTAACACAGGGATGCAGAGTGACTTTCATCCCTGGTGAGACCTCTGGACATTATGAGCACAGCTCCAGGTTCTGCTGTAGCAAGGTGCCTCTGACACATGTAAATGCAGTTCGGTCAATTAGCAAGAGAGCTTTGCTATGTAGTGATAACTCAATAAATATTTAGAAGAGAAGCTTACTTTTCCAAGAGCAACTTATTTTTTTTCTCCCCCATTAAGGCGTTTCAGTGCATGTTTTACTTCAAGGATATTAATAACCTTTCTAGGAGGAATCTGGGCCCACCCAAGGCTCCATGCCAATCTCTGCCAGCTGGGATTTGTTTTGGTGTAGGCAGATAAACAAATAAAGGACTGCCTGGTGGTAAGTGGGAATTGCACTGTGTTTTCCCTCTTGTCAGAGAAGGGCTGCCAAATCAGAAAAATTAGCTGCTTTCCAACCAAGGCCAAGCATGGGCACAATCAGGACATTTTAGGAACAAAAAAAAGATCAGGTATTTCTGTAGTTAAGCTGAACAAAATGTAGACATCTGTACCTCCTCTTCCCAAGACACTGAACTCCTTTACATCTAAGGCAGGAACTCAGGAGAACAGGAGTCAAATTAGTTCCAGTTACACAATTTTTCATGGTTAACCTAGTTTTGATTTGCACTGTTTCTGGGAATGCTCTTTCATTAATGTGACTGGTGTTCCACCAATGGTCTGCAGTGGTGACAGATGTTTTTGTTTAACCATTACTCTCTTATTTGAAATAAAACCCAATCAAGCAGATACAATGATTCAAGAAGCTGACATTTTTAATGTAGACTAGGCAAAATTAATTTAACTTTACCAACATCTATTTTTATTTAAAAGGACAATTTCTAAAAAATGGATTTCAAAGGCTAAACAAAAATTTCTTAGTGAATTAGTCCCCAGAGATGGTTATCTAGCTCAGAGCACATAGAAAAATACTGACATTGGCAGAAAAGCTAACCAGCTAATTAAAGTTTACAGGGTATTCAGAAAACCTCTCAAATGCTGCATGCATTGCTGAACACACCTAATATATCAAGACTTTAAAAAAAGAAGATAGCCAAATGAAAGGGAAAGTAATGGGAACAAAAATAACTGGAATAAAATAAAACTGCATTTGCCAATCTTAAATTCTTCATGCAAGCCACCCTTCCTTGGTTGGTTTTGGTTGGTCAGGTGGATTTTTTAAAATCTTGCAATATTCTTAAACTATCCAACAAAATTCTGGAGTCTAAGGCTGACAGAGATAAAAATACCAGCACCAATGTTACATGGAGGAGAAAAACTGCACAGGAACATTGTGAATAAAAATATCACTTTTGTAGAGGTGGAACTTTCATCCATTCAGCTATATCCTCTCAGTGGTAGCCAAGTAATAGGGAAGTTTTTAATTAACTGTTGGCAGAGGAAAGCAGAGCTGAAATCCCAGTAAATAGTAAATGAACCAAACTGAAGTGCATCCTAGTGCCTACATAGGACTTGCAGAAGTTTTTGTCACCAGAATTCAAAGATTATTATATAATATATTTAAATAAATTATTATAGAACCATTAACAACATTTCTTTTTACCAAGGTACGGAGACTAGTAGTTTGCCTTTACGTAACGTGTGTATCATCTTCAGGGTGCCCTCTCCAATTTATACAGATCCTCAGAAGCCCTTCAGAAGTGTCTTTTTCCCTGTACCATGTTTACATATATATTTCAGCATAAATTGGTTACATAAGCATAGTTAAATTCAGTTTCATGTGGAAAAATTCAAGTTAATCTTAGAAGACTTCTTTTTGGTACAGGAAGCAGTATCCAGAGCTGGGTTGATACTTCACCAGCTGGACTTTTCAGAGTTTTGCTATGCAGAAACTCTGCTGATTTTTCTACTGAAACTCTGTTTGTAAAGATCAGGTCATGCCCATGGCCCAGAGGAAAACTCACTGAAAACCAGAAGGTGCCATTCAGATTTCTCCTCAACAGAGAGGAACTGAGGCTGGAACAGATGAAGTGAATAATCACCAGGATGATGTGGGAAGGGAGAGCCTGTCTTATGAGACAACGTAGTGTGCAGCAGAATAATAAATCACATGAATAAGCATCATGGGGCTTTGCCCCAAGGAGAGAGAACAGCCATTTACCTGAAAGGACCGTCCACTGCTTATTCCAGGGAACATTTTGTATTTCATTCCTCCATCTCATGAGTACATGAAAGGCTCAATCAATCAATCAATCAAACCTGTGCAGAGCTGTATTATTGATTAAACCTTGCTTCTTGCTTCTAGTATTGAACTTGACCTCAAGAAACCTGACCTCCTAATGAAGTTTAGCCATATCCTGAAACAAACCCCCCTCATTCTCTGTTTTTGTTGCTTTAAAGCAGCGTTGAACTGCGCACATGAAGAACACAGACACACCACTAAATGCCAGAAAGAAAAACGTGATGACTTGCTCTCTGGGAATTTTGATGACTTGCTCTTCTCCAACCACCTTGCTGTCTGGAATTATACCAACACTGGAGTAGCTCCATTTTACCCTGAGAAAAATAGAAAGAGTTGGCTGAAAACACTTTTTGCTCTGTGGCCAACCCTGGCCTAAACAAAGACCAAAATGTTTCTGATAGCTGTTCATTGCCATTCACATGAAAGAATGATCATCACCTTCCTTATGACTTGCAAAACAGAAATGAAGCTGCATAAAGAAAATTTGAAAATACATTAAAAACACAAATGTTTTAAAAAATATGCGTTAAACTAAAATTGCTTGAATTCTGATATGTATTCTTTTGCATAATGCTGCCACCAATACAGAAGATTCCTTTCTGCCAAGAATCAAGTAGAAAAGGAGTCTCTGCTTCCACCTAGCTATACAGTTAATACACTGCTCAAGGAACCTACGCTTGAGTCCTCATTTCATCTTCTATAAGAACTTTGAGATTAGTTTTCCTATTCTCCCAATAGTGTTTCAAAATTACAGAGATGTTTTAAATGGTCTTCAAAGTCAATTACAAGGAAATGTTAAGCAATGTCCCCAAAAATGGTTATCTCTATGTTCTTCAGCTGTAAATAAATAGTATTTTCTGGCTATGAAAAATCAATCTTTTCCTCAATTGAGGACAATCCAGTGGCTATTTTAAAGTTCAGTGGGGGTTGAAAGGGAATAAGGATGATGCAAAAATACTTCTAATGGCTTAATATTGAATATATTTCTATTAGAGATCAAAAATTAGAAGAAATCAAGCTAGTATATATTGATTTATAGGATGTAAGCATATGCTTTTGTGTCATTTGAGACCAATAATTGTCATTTTAATTCTTTAGTGATAAATGTAATACCTATAAATACAGAACTCAGCAAAGCAAACAATGCAATCAGATTTAATTTGGTCATAACACCAGCTGTCCAATACCTAACAAAATATTTTTTTTCCTTCATGACAAATATTACTTTAATCTAGATCAACTACTTTTTCTTTGAAAAGAAGAAAAATCTTAAAGAATACCTAAGCTCTAAGCAATTTGACAGATGCTTAGTTATGGGTTATTAATGTGAGAGACCATTTTCTCAGAGGCTCAACAAAGTACAGTTGCCCGTGCATCCGGAAACAATCTGATACTCTATCATTAAATTCTTTTTCTCATAATGCTTGGAAGTTTCTGCAAATTATCACCTTGAATGTAATAATTAATCATATTTAAGCAGTTTTCTGAATAAGCCCTTGATTTAAAATTTGAGGAGTCTCTGTTATCTGGAGGAAATAAATTTGGTTCTTTCTTTGGATATTGTTGAACTGCATCTTTTAGATCTGTTTCTTCTGTCTGTGTTTCCTTATAAAACTGTAAAAAAATTACAGTTTCTTCTCCCCCCTCCTTGTAATAGTAGAAGTGGTGTTGTAGTGGGAGCTTGCCAGTCTCGTTGGTTATAAAATGGTGTTTGTGGGAATGTGTGTGTTCACTATAGGGGGTTGTTATCTTGCTGTATGGGAAGTTTTTGTAGGGTGTAATTATCTTGTTGTACAGAAATTTTTTGCAGGGTGTTACTGTCTTGTTGTGTGGAAGTGAGTGTGTATGCTTTGTATTGATGTAAGGAATACATCCTCACACCTTGAAATCAGGTCTTCTGTGGAACAGCAGATCTGCGAAATCCAGAGACATTTACCAGGCCCCGATTCAGTAAAGCTAATCTCCAAATGAACACTGATTTTACTAACATTGCATGTCTGAAGCATTTTGCTGATGTTTTAAAAGAGATGCATTTCTTAGCTTGTGGAAAGTATCTCACTTGTCTGTCTCTCATAACAAGGAAGTCGTCTTGATGTTCATTCCTTTTAGTCTGAGATTTCTATGAATTACAAATTTCAGCAACAGTTCCTACACAGGGATTGCCTACAATTATTTCATAAGAAACGGATACTAATCCAATTGAAGTCAAAGGAATTATTTCCACAGACTCCCACTGACATTAATCCATGCCCTAAATTCCTAATAACAAATGGAGAAGTCTTTTGAATAGCACTGTAGGAATAGATACAAAGAGTAAAATAATCTGCTTTCAGTATTTATTATATTAACCATTTGGCTCTGGCTTTCCTCAGTGGATTAGTTTAAACACTGAAACTACTGGCACACTAAACTGCCTTGAAATATGAGGGCATCATTTAATGAAGAATCTAAAAGAAATTACAGTTTAGGAGGCTTCCTTTCCTCAGACCATCTTCTTAAGACTTGTTCATAAATGCCAATGTCTATCAATTAGATCTATATTGTAAACAAGCAGTTTAATTTAGATAAGCAAGTTGTATTTTTCTTAGAAAGGGATCACTACAGCAGCTGGGCTGAGATTTTTGTCCCAGCTTTCCCAGCTCAGCAGACCTGAATAAAAATTCATCCAGTCCCAGAGCAAAAAAGTGAGCAAAGATTTTAATGGGCCTTTCAAATGAAACAGCTGCATATGCATCCTCATATAAAGAATCACCTTGAAGAAATGATCAAACACTTACATCACTATAGAGTAATTCCACACAAAAGTTTTTGTTGTTTCTGATTAAAGTGTAAAGCGTTAGCAATACAGGGTGGAAAAAATGTTCTCCTAGAAGGGAGTGCTATTGGCTTAGGTTAATTACAAGAGATACAAAATACTGGCACAGATTTCAGTGCCTTCATCTGTGCACTACTTGCACAGCAGCTTCTGCCAAAGTGGAGAAAGAAGAGACAGAAAACAAGAGAAAACTGCATTCTCAGAACAACAGAGGAGACATCCCTGGACTTCTAAAGCACTTTGCTAGAACCTAGAGGCAATGGCACAGAGATAATGTCACGTTCTCATAAACAGTCCCAAAGCAAAGTTTGTCACCAGCCTCTGAAAAAAAACCCCAACTGTAGATAAGATAAAGCCAAAACACCCCTCTGCCTAGGAAAAAAATATTTAGACCATCTGGATTTTTCAAATAATCTGACTTGCAAATTTCAAATTCAATTCAAGAAAAAATTTAAGCTGGAGTTTCAATTCCTAAATTAAATCCCACTGAGTTAGTATCTGGAATTGGGCTGTTTTTTTCTCATTTGCATTCAGTTCTCCTGCCACAAAGAAGCAGAGGATATAAAACAACAAAGCCAAGAAAAAAAATTGTTTTCTGAAGCAATTCTGCTGAGGATTTTCTTTTCTATTCCCTCCTGAAATAACAAAATGTATGTGAGTCATGTAGAATTCTTGTAGAGGCATTTTGGTCTCAATAAACTCAGCTATTTTAAGAAGAGCAGCATTAAAATCAGTAAAAAATAGTAGACTCTACTAAGACAAAGCAAGAAGCTGCCACCTCTGTGGACGAAGGCTATACTCCAAAAACACATGTTGACAGTTAGGAAGTAAATATGTTATCTTTTAGAAGGTTAGGTATTGTTTCGCTTTTTGCTGTTGAGGGTAGAACAGTACAAGCAAACAGCCTGACAAGTGACTTTGTTCCATACAGCATGGGTGGATCATTCCCTGCCTGCAGCCTGCATGTGACCAGTTCATTATCAGGAAGTATTTGAGGTTTAAACCTCAGATTTCTCTGCTACCACTGAAGACATGAACTGCATGATTTGCTAGGAAGAATTTCTGCAGATTTTTTGTATGAACGGTCATAAGTTTAAAACCCGTTTCCAAGACCATATTCCAACATTTACTCAGCTCTGTTTCCATGGACAGACATCCCTGGTTACCGACAGGCCTGAACCAGAATATTCAGGAACAGCTAATGCAGAAATGAGTCAGTGCAGCCTAGTGCATGGTCTAATCCAAGTGAATATTCTTTGAAAACATGCTCAGCAGTATTGACCACATCATAAAAAGCCCTGATCCTGCATTATTAAAGGTAATAGGATCTTTGTCACTGACTTTCAATGACCATTGGAACGAGTCCCAAGGTACCAGCTATCAGAAAGGGCAGCTGCTTAAAATTTTTATTGCTCTTTTACTTGAGAGCTATCAGAATAAAACATACAGTGCATATATATGGGCATATAGAGATGCAAAAGTGCCCACACACAAAGTGTTAATTTTTCTCAGGCTTCTGTAGCTGCAAACATCTACAGATTCAACAGATTATCTGGGAAGCACTGCCAGAATTTTACACTACCAATTAGTCGGCTTCAAGGACAGTGGTTTTGCTGCTAGCACCATAAAAGGCTGGCAATTTCACAGACTTGGATTGAACCCCTGATATTTCCTTCACTGTGCATTCACTCAGGATACCTGGAAGCTGCCTGACTCTCCTTTTAGTTCAGCACACCTGTGGATTCGCCTCTTCTTAATAGCAAGAAACCTGAACCTGAGAGATGGGGACCAAAGGAGTCTTGCAGCTGATTACTTTTGTCAGCAGCTACTTTAACACAGGCCACGCATCCAGGCTGAGAGCTGGGCTCTCAAGTGTGTTTTGCGGAGAAAAGAAGAAACCCCACAACTTTGTAAAACTTGTAAAGCCGGTATGTTTATTACAGCGCTGGACGCATGCGGAGATTGCTCTCCTTAAAAAGCATGTGTACCTCTGAGAACTTCAGGTCTCTTTTTATCTCTCTCTCAAATACATATGCATACAGTTTCACAGTAGGTTCATATGTATTCATTTTTATGGGTTTCGTGTGACATTTACCACTAGTTCCCTTTTATCAGAAAGAATTCCGAGGTCAGGTCGACTTGCCCTTACAGCAATCCCTGTCTCTCTCTATCATCTTCTGTCCCCCCCTTTATCTCTGTCCTTCACTGAAGTAACTTCACTGAGCTTAGGCCTTGCAGTCTGGCTGAATAACCATGGTTTCTAACCAGAACTCAAATCAGAAATGTACATTTCACCTAAATTAAAATGGATTTCTATCCTGGAAGATTTTCACTTTGCCTAAAGTGTGCAATTCTAAAAGTGAGCAATCCAACACCTGAAAGTTCTGGCTCCTTCAGGAGACCTCTGCTTACAAGGTAAGGAAGAACAGCTCAGCACTACAGGGAAAAGGTGAATGGATTTGAGCCTGTTTGCAAGGGAAGACAGAAACACTGTGTTAAGAATTAGTAAACTTTTGTTAATGGAATGTTTGTTAATGGCCAATAGACACAGTATTTTAAGTAGATGATGAAAGAAGTGAAGGGAAAAGAGATAGGTTTTTCCTCACCCACTTTCTTCAAGTATTTAGAACATGTTTAACCATCCTGCTCATTACCCAGCTCTAGCTACCTATCAAGGATCAAACTAAGAGTTTCTAGCTTTCTCCTCCTATCCCATCAGTCACTCCTTCCACCCGAGCTTTTTTGTTTGGTTAGTTTTTAGGCTCAGTCTTCCCAGTTAATTTCTTTTGTCCTTGAAAAAGTGAAATAAACAGATATAGAGATACTTTATGGTGATTGATGAAGTATTCCCAACAGGAAGACCCCAGTTCTCATCTAGAAACTGGGGGATGGTGAAAACAGAATTCATAACTTAACAATGTCAGACTGGATGACTTGAACATCATATGAAATACTGGACTGCATTCAGCTCTTGGCCCTGTTGTTCCCTTTTGATCTACCATATAGCAATATATTGCCACATAAATAGTATTTAAGTATGGTCTCACTGTAAAACTCCTTCTGTTTTGATGCCTTTTTTGTTCCACTATTTTAATGAAACACTAGTTCTAGATTCCTTGCCTGGAAACTAGCAAAACCAGCCCATTTTGCCCAAAAAGACTTATCACTAAAATGATGGACACTATGGTTTTAAAGCATGCAGTTCTCCCTGTTTAAATCCCCTGACTTTTATAGCATTCTTTTCCAGTTTTGTTTACATTTCAAGGGATGAGGATACATAGTTTGCCCCAACCACTTCAGCTTATTGTTCCTTCCTTTCCCCCTCTCATCCATTCTTTCTTCCATGAGATACCTTTCCGTGGTATTTGTATTTATATTCATAACAACATCTTATTCATTAAAACACATCCCCACCGTTCTGGTGCCTTTGCTGCCCCCTCAGACTTGCTGTTTTGGGATGCAAAGCAGCCTCTGTCTTTTTTCACCATCTCAAACTCTAAGTGTACAAATTAATGCACGTGGAGGAACTCTGGAAGGGTGCTGAGGGGTGCTGGAACTGTCCCACACCCAGAAAATGCATACACCATCAGAAAATGCACACACCATCACTAGCCAAGGGAAGGCAGAGACACCCAGATTGCTGAGGATCCTGCTTATGCAGGATGATGATGAACACAAAGTACCTAGAAATTCATGCTTTGCTCATGGAATCTGACCAGAGAGAGACCGTGCTATATCTGAAATGTATTTTGAATGGGATTTTTATTTCTGAGTGAGTAAGGAGTTGGGAGCAATTTATGATGTACCTTTTCTTATGAACAGCAGGAATGTATTACCCATAGGTTATTACTTCAAAATATGAAACAGAGCTCTGTAATCATCCTCAGTCACTCTCCTTCATCCGTGGCAATTTGCATTAACTGTGCATTTTTATTTTGATATTTAGATACACAGTTGTTTACCATTTGCATTATATTTTATTTCTAATACCCATTGATGGGTCTTGATCGTAGTGTTGCATGAAATTTTGACTTACAAGCAATTTAGTACACATTTTCATGGTAGCAAATACAATATGTTACTGAGGCTGACATGTTTTTAGTGACAACTGCTGAAGAAATCTCTCCTCCAAACATCTTCAAAGCAAATCCCTAGTTCAATGTGAAAACCAAAACTAGTGGATTTCAGTATAGACTTTCAGAGATAAGCTAATATATGTTTTATAACTGCTCTCAGTGAAATTTTCTGATGTTTCTTACCTATATGTTCTTTTAAATCTATATGTAATTTTGGAATCTGCAAGGATGTAAATAGTCTTATTTGCCTTGAGCTTTCAAAAGACTGCATCTGTGTGCATGTACTAAGGCAACTTCAATAATCTCAGTGCTCAATACTACAAGGTTCATGCAGTACAAGGCACTGCTTCTTTCCTCTAGGTACTGGAGGCTCATCTGCTGAGAGTGACAACATAATTTCTCAGAATACAGGAAGAGGGCAGAAATAAGATGCCTGGAACACACTGTACAAACCATACTGAAAGGCAGAGCTACTGAAATGGCTCAAGACTACATTTCATCAAAATCTCAATCTCCTATGTATTTTATGTATCTAGTGAACATGGGGAAAACAGCATTTCCTGCTCTTCCTGTAGTCACCTGGCTGGCCTGGGTGGATTTTATGCAAACCGTGAAACTCAGATCATCTTGCCAAACTGCCTATCAGATCCTATTAACAAATTAATATGCAGCCTTCTGAGTGATAACTGCGGGCTCCAAAGAGAGCCCTGCCCTTGTCCCCGTGCCAAAGCTGAGCACACGTGCTGCACACACATCCTGCGTGCATCTGCGAGCACTGCAGCTTCAGCAAGAGGCACCTGATGCTTAACGTGAACTCAGGGTGTTTATTTAAAGAGTAAAAAACTCATCCATTTTCATTGTTCTGTGAAAGACTGAGAAGATGGGAAATGGAGAGGTTGGCTCAGGCCTAACATACCCATATGCTGCAGAGCGAGGCTCAGGCTGGTATCCCTGAAAGGCAGTGACAAAGGAGGGATGCTCATTCAAGAAGACACAGCAGCAAGGTAAACAATCAAAACTGCAACAGTGAGGGTGAATTGCAGGCGACTCAGATATATGAGGGAATGAGAAACAACTAATTTGGCTGCAGAGAGATCACAGAGAGTGCAATGCATTCTGTGCAGCTGCTCAAGAATTGATTAACTCCTCGTGTGTTTGAGCAGCACCTCTCCAGCGCTGCCAATGCTCAATTGTACCTGCACCAGCATCCACCAAGAGGAGAAACTGTGGTGGAATGCTGCTGTCAGCTCTGGAGCAGAGATTTAATCTGGATTTTGTCCTAAACCTGCTGTCGTTCTTAGAATAATGACATCAATACTAAGAGTTTTTGCAGCAGCTGAACTATAATATGGATAATGAGCTGCGAAGTCTGGTATGCCAATTGCCAGCTTCAATATTTTTCTCTTCTCTCCAGAATTTTCTAAGTGAAAACCTAGTTGAAAATAGTGAACTATGTTTTCACATTTGCTGCCAATGAAAGAGTACAGAAGAGTTTCATCTTTCAGGACGTTAACTGTTTTTTAAATGAGATGTTCAATGATAAAGGTAATGGTCATCTTTACAGTTTTTATGGCAATTGAGACATTAGTCATAGATGAAGATTTGCTCAGGGAGGAAGAACAGAGTGTCCCTCTGTGGGTTTTATTTCTCTGGGGAAAATAGATTCTGCTTAATGAAACTATGAAACAGTCCTGAGTGTAAAGGCAAGGAGTAAACCAAATTTTTAAAAATTGTTTTCAGAGCAAAGTCAAAATTGATAAATTGCTTCCTCTCAGATATATTGCTTTACAAAATTTAAAAAATTCCCCCAATGCCCTGGCAGCTGACATTCAAAACAAAAAGAAAAGAAATCAGTTTCTTGGCCTCTAGAGACTTTTAAAAGCTCTGTCACCCCCATAACCCCTTTGCCCTGCCCTCTGCCTTTAGGGAAGAGTTTGTAAATTGTCAGCTTACCCCCTGAAAAGAGCACTCTAGGGCTCTACTATAAGACTGCCCCTTTTTAGGGGACCCTCAGTATTCTGCTCCATAATGGGGTTAACAACATAATTTTCTGTAAAAAAGCATCTTCCAGCTACAATACTGCGTTTTGTTCTGAGCACTCTCATCCTCTTTTTCCTTATCTTTAGTTTCATTTGCTGCAACAAAGACCGTGCTGAAGCCTCACTCTCTCTCACTGAAGAATTTCAAGGCTTTTATCCTAACCTACCATGACACTGAATTTTGGCATTTTTAAAATGTCCAGTTCATCCACAGAACATCCTTTTGAGGCTGGCTTCACTGCATTACCCATGCTCTAAGGATGAGATGCCTCAAAGCAAATAAATCAGGAATTGTCATCAGGCTGCAGGGTTAAATCCAGCTGGAATGCACAGAATGAGGCTGTGACCAGCAGGGTGCAGTGGGCTGGGAACCAGAGCCAGGCTCGGTGCCCATCCTACTACCCCAGCTGCACTCCAGCCCACTGAAGCCATTTTACTCAGTTTACCACTTAGGCTGATTTGGGCTTTGGAACAGCAAGAGCAGTTTTGATGACAGCAGAGGTGGAGAGTGGCCTTTGAAGCCTATGCAGAACTGCACTTTACTGTGGGAACTCAGCACGTCACTCCGGATGTCCAGAGTTACCGAGACAACCCTTGGGGGGCTCGGAAATCCTGGAATGTTGCTGGAAGCACCTGGTGGCTTGACTTTGACCTTTCGAGGGATGTGCCACCTGTTTGAGGACATGAGAGTCACTTGGGGATAAATGGTGCGAGAATGATGTATTTACAGGGTGAAATATAGATTTTAGGATTTTGGTACAGGGGGGTCGTGGAGACAAGATGGAGGGATCAGGGCATATCTTGTCCTTCTTTCTTTTTCTTGTCATCCATTTTCTGTGATGATGTTGGCACTTTGGGATTGGTTCTTGGTGAAGGTGCACTTGCTAATATGGGTGAAAGGTATTGGGAAATAAAGGTAAATATGATGTACATAGTTTTTAGTATAAAAATGGACGACCGCCCAGTGGGAGGACAGAGTGCCCTTGGCGGCCTTGCTGGTCAGACCTCTGTCGGGCAGAAAGAAAATTCCTTAGATAAGAAATAATAAGCAATTTGAAGACTGAAAACCTGAAGAGTCCAGACTCGTCCTTTGGAGGGTGGGCTGTCCCAGGGCCATCCTACGCGTGACTGTGCAGAGACAGACAGCCAAAACGGACACTTTACCTATTGGGATTGTACCCACATCAGTCTTTCTTACATTTAAGTGATAAAATTACTGCTAAATTTTGTATTTTCTTGATAAGCGTACAGAAAATTATTTAGTATATTTTGAAACGCTGGTGGCTTCTTAAGGGAGTACAATATCTCCTTTAAGAAATTACATTATGATTTTCCAAAGAGGATCTAGAAATACTGTGACAGTTGTCACCATCTACTACTGTGCTGAGAAGTAAAAAATCATACAGAAGCTTGCAACTCTTGAGTAACTGATCAACAAATCATATTAAAACTGTTCCAGAGACTGACCTGCAACCTCACAGTTAATAAATATATTTTCACTGATTTCAACAAGTTGTACTTTGGGGCATTGCTTACTGGAAAAGAATGTCAGCAGTAAATACTTAACAAATAACTCGTTATTCCACTTGGACTTTTTGTAGAAAGTAACCAGGTCAGTTTCAATATTTTCTGCTTTATAAATGATAAGAGTATTCAAAGATGAGTATTTGCAGTAAGAATTTATTATCCTTTCAAGTCCTTACTCTCTTATTTATATCCATTTCCAGCTTTCTTAGTTCAAGTTTGCATGCCTTCCACATCCTATCTGAACTAAATCAGAACACAGAATGGAGCAAAACCAATTCACTGTGTGCTACCTACAAACATGGTATGTACATGTTATGCTTCTTGATTTAATTAGACTCTTTACCATTTAACTGCACTCCAGCGTCTACATGAATGTTGGTCAAGAAATTCCTTGTGCTGTCTTTGCCTTAAAATTTGTATGTTTCATCATGTCCTCACAAAGAAAGGCTCAAAGGGAGCAGTCAAAGAAAATAAGTACATTTTGCAAAACATCTGCTACTCACTAATCAGCTGGCAGCTCCTCAGTACTGGGGAATCTTCTGAATGACACATGTACAGGAAACAACTCTGCAATGAGGCTACAAAGTCATGGCTTTGGGCAAAGCTGTGAAGGAGATTTGAGAATGGTGAAAACAAAATGGTACAGGTTTAAATCAAGTGGGTGAACCCACACCCACACAGACAGATTCCCAACCTAAGAAACCAGGGACGAGACCTCTGGAGAAGGGTACCATGGATGCTCAGAACAGGAACTACTTTGGAAATTACATCATTTGTACACTACATGCTGAATGACCAAAACCTTAAGATAAAAGCTTTTGAAATTTTTTTCAGTATTTTCTTGGTACTATTCTAATCGCTTCCTATGTGCAAAAGTATTTCCAAGTGTTGCAGTATATAAAGAAAAAAAAGATTTCAATTTGTCTGGTTTTTTTTTGTGTAATTCTCCAGCAATGATAAAAAACAAATCTGAAAAGAAATTTTGATATCTAATTAGCTGAAAATGTAATCGCACTTTCAAAACCACTGTGGAAACTACCAGTGCAATATTCAAGACATAAAGCTCTATGACTAAAAAAATTAAAGCAAAAACAAAATGAAAGAACCCAAAATAAACCAGCGAGGTCAGCAATCATTACTGCAACTCATTAGCTAAGCATACTTTCCTTTAGAGGCAAGTCTTTTTTAAAAAGAGTGTACAAGCACACTGGCTCTGATGTATTAATTTCAAATTATTTCTTTTCTGGAAAGACAGAGTTGTTACATGATCTTTATAGTCACTGTGTAAATAAGGCTTTATTTCACTGTGAATCTACATAAATTGCTGTAACAATATATTGATTTTACCTTTTAACATCCACTTTGAATTGTCTGACCAGAAAACGAAACTGAAAAGTAATCTCCCTGCCAGCATAGTCAATCACTGTCTCCACTGCCAATCCAGTAGAAACTCTTTGTCATTAAAAAGCCAATATCCCATGCATTTTAGGATATTTTTTAAAAATATCACCTTAGGGAACTAGTGCAAAAACTAGAGAGGGAGATACTAAACAACAACTCATCTAAAGATAAAAACCCTAATAATATAAATCAATAAATAATTAAAATTAGAAACGGTAATACAAATGAAAAAAATTGTGTCATATTTCAAACTTCTTTACAGTTGTTTGATATTTATTTTATCAGTTCTTGTTTCATAATGTATTTTAAATTTCTTTATAATGAATTTTTAACTGAGAAACATCTTTTCTGTAATTTAGCCCACAGACATTTGAATCATCAATTTCCACTAGTACATTTGCATAAAACCAGTTCACCTCTAAAATTCATCTGCTTCAAGGACTGCTTTCTCACCTGAAGTCATACAGCTCTGCATGGGATGTAGGCACCTTTCTGCTGCTTGGGGCCATGTTGGAGGGCTTGCAGGAACATATTCTTTCTCTGTCCAAGAGACTCAGCTGATGGATGGTATGGAACACGGTGCAAAAAACTGTCAGAGAAAAACAAGAGTTAGCACCATTAGGTGGAACAAAAAAAAGTTGTCTGAAAAACAGTGCATATATGTGTCAGGGAAAGACAAAAATAGGTAACAAAATGCAGGAATTTTGCATACTGCAAATTTATTTACATAATATAACAAAATACTGCCTTCCCCAATTTTCCTCAACACACTGGGAGAGATCGTTATACTTGAACCTCTTTTAAAATAAATTTTCATCATGCTTGTTTAATGTCTTTTACTATACTGGCACAGGACTGTCATCAACTGGGGTATATTGAGAAGAAATTTAGAAATTTAAAAAATAGTATAAATAATATTAACATATATAATATGTTAATAATAAATATATTATTTATATTAATATATAATAATAATAACATCTGGTTAATGTTTTTAAAAATGCATCTTTAAAAAATAATAGTATTTTGGCCTTCAGAAGGCCATAAACAAAATACAGGGCACTTTTCTGGGATTTCTACTGATCCCATTATTACTTACCCAATAGTTAAAAAAAAAAGGTTGTATTTTGCCATCTGAGCTGAGACAAACGCCAGTGGCTGCGACGGGACACAGAGATACTCGGAACAGTGCTGGGAACCCACAAGGGTTCTTCCAAAACTGTACGAGCAGAACCAGCAGGAGCCTGAGAGCAGTACAATGAGCATTGTTAGGGAAACAGAGTCTTGTGCAAACAAATATTAAATGGCGCGGTTCCCATCAGTGATTAATTAGTTTGGGATGTGCCAGAAGAACCCAAAGAAATGGAGTGTATAGGCAGAGTAAATCAAGTGCTCTCTCACAATACAGACAAGAGGCGTTTAATGAAATCAAAAGGCTGCACTTTAATACATTAAAAACTGATTAAGTGGATGTTTTAACGCAACACAAAATTAACCAGAACAATTCACTGGAGGAGAAGAGTAAGAGATTAGAAAATAGATGCATGCACTGGCTGCACTCACACAAAGTGTGTCTGATCTCATGTTTGAGGAAGCAGTCAGCTGCTGCTGAACACAAATAGTGATTTTCCCTCTTTCTCTGAGCTGTCCATTGACCTGTGAGCAGTAAGACCTAGAACAGTCCTACTGGCAGGGAAAACTAAAAAATGGCCAGCACACTATGCTGCAAATAAGTTACCCTGTGTGAAGTGAGCTGTAACAGCTGGCCATGTGTCTGCTCTTAGACACAGCACTCCCTAAGCACTTAGGCTTAGCCTAAGGCTCTTTCAAGAGAAAGGGCAATGATGATCACTGAAGAATGACTAAAGGGAACAGTTAAAATGGGTATTTATATGAAAAGCCAAAATGCACGGACGCAAAAAATTAAACCTTCTTCCCCACACACATTAACATGACAGTAACATTGTGCTCAGAGAAAAGTTAGGAAATTACTTAGGCCACAGGACAACAGTGAGAACTGCATATGGAAAATTGTCCAGCTGGATCCTGAGTTAGGTCTCAGACAAATGCTGCCATGGGCCAGGGATGTGCCAGCTCCAGGCTGTCAGAGAAGGGCTGACTTCCACCCACTGTGAATACATGAACAAATCCTGACACAAAACCAGCCTGAACTACACAGGTCCTGCTCCTGAGTGACTGTTCAAACCTCACAATGTGAAAAATGCATATATTTTATGATTGGCTTTTTGCAAATATTAAAATGAATATTATATGTAGTGTGTTAGAAAGTAATGCTGTATTAATTCTCTTAAGTACTGTGTTAAATATAGTTTTAGGTTATAAAAATTGTTAAAATAGAAACTGTGCTATGTAAGATGCTTTGTTTAACAAGAAGGGCTTGCAGCAACATAGCAGCCACAGGACACCTAAATCTTTCAGAGAAAAAGAATTTATTGCTTTCTTATTAGGAGAAACAAACTTCTTCCCGCCTCAAAGGCGCTATTAGGATTAGAGGGAAGAAGTTGAGGAAGACCAGATGGAATCCTGTATTTGAATGGAATTTATGCATCATGTATGAAGTGTATGAATATGCAACAGGCTATTGCTTTTAAGGGTTAATCCTTTTTTAATGGGTGTCCTTCTTCGGGCTCATGCTGCCCAGAAAAAGGTACCCGGACATCCATAACTCTTTGTTTTTATTGCCTCATATTGTCCTAATTCAGTTTGTCCAAACTGTTATTACTCTAATTGTGTTACTATACTTTTTTAACCATTTTATTACTATTAAACTTTTAAAATTTTAAAAACAAGTGATTGGCATTTTTCACAATAGGAATTTTAGTCTGCTGTTTCACAAGTCTTCAACAGCTCCCAGAGACCACAGGAGGGATCTACATTCAATCACTGGAGGCTGGGCCTGGTATGTTTCATTTGCAAAGTTAATGGAAGTTTTAGGAGTAGTTGCTTTCAACAGTACCTTGAGTATGCTCCTGCCTTGACCTTGCCTTACATTCCTCGCCTTACACTGCTTGGTTAGGGGAACAGAGAGCGCTCTCACTGCTGCTGTCGCCCCTGGGCCTGATCTTTCCTGCTTTGCAAGACAAAGCTGACATGCCATGAGACACAGCTAATGCCACAGGGTAAATCAATTTTGAGGCACTAGGTCAAGAAACTCCAGGGAACAGTCCTACAAAGCTGAGCATGCAGGCCTCTGCCCAAGAATAACACCATGTTAGCCCCAGGCAGTTAACGCATGAGGAAACTGCAGTATCAGTCATGAAATAAATATACTTCCCCTGGCAAAACCAGGAGATACCTATGTTGGGACAGACAGACAATCAAAATGACAGTGCTCCCACTGGATTTTTGAAATGAATATATGTATAGTGCCACTGCTCATCGGATGGAGCTCTACACAAAAGTTAGAAGAAGCTGCATTTATAAATCAAACCTGGATTTCTCTAAATGCCTCTCATTTCAGCTCAGCTGAAATGCATCCAAGTGTAAGTGTCTGGTTTTATCCTTCTAATCTGACAGGTAAGAAGAGCTAACATCAGGATACAGGAACCTCACTCCCACCAACCAGACTCATGCCTGTTATCCAGTTCAAGAGAAAGACAGACAGGTAGATGATTGTTCCACATGACTACACTCACACTTGCCAGACAAGGCTTAGCCAACTAACAGTGGCTTGAACTTCACAAATAAAATAAAATAAAATTAGAAAAAAAAGGGGAAAATCCCCCAAAACAACAACTTCAAAAAAAAAAAAAAAAAAAAAAAAAAAAAAAAACCAACAAAAAACCCAAACAACCCCCCCCCAAAAAAACAAAAATGCCAGCAAATCCTCATTTCGAAAAGGTTATAATTGGGGGTCTTTTTGTACACACTCTTTTTCCCACTCAGGACAGTGAATAGAAATGTTAACAGGAGTATTAAGAAGTTTTCTTTCAAGTTGTGACTGTCGTAAGCAATGAGAAATCATCTTCAATCCACAGTGATTTCTTTCCTTTTAAAGGAAACAGAATAAAGGGAAGCTCACAGGGATGCGGCACAAAATATTGATGTCTTGTTAACACCACAGAAACTCAGAAAACAAAATGGCTGCAGTAGAAAACAAAATGGCTCCTGTACCCCACAGCTCTAATGAGAGAGGCCCTTCCTGGAACACAGTCACATATCCCACATTTCATAATCACATATGCCACAAAAAACCTAAGTTCTCTTACATGATTTATAATAGAGAATATATTCTGCACTATTCTGCATTTTCCTACCCTGCAATAACCTGTAAACTTCCTGGGTTCGATGCTGTGCCTCCCAGCCATGCAACAATGCAAAGGCACCAGCTATGATGCAGACCATCATATCTATAGCTGAGCTTTCTGATGCTCCACTACCAGTGTTGTTTCCATCTTTTCTCTCTTCCTAAACAACCTTTTGTCAACAGATTTGTCTTTTCTCTCTCCTTCTCTCTCTACCTGGAACTATTTGCTGTCGCTGCTGTTCAACAAGGACTCTGCATCGTCAGGGTTTACACCGAGGCACCTCATTTTATCAGAGCTTTTCCACAAAATCCTGTCACAATGCTGGATCACTGGGGCCCAAAATCAGAATAGGATTATGTATTACCCCCAAAAGGTACAGAGCAGACATAAGAAGGATTAAAGAAATGTGAAATACAAACCTGTGTTTCGTGTCAGGTACAAACAGGCAATGTGTGTAGTTGTGAATGCAAATGTGTGGACCCCAACAATGGGATAGTTGCAGATTCTAATAATAACTGAGGAAAATAAAGCATGGAAAAAGGCCTTTGAACCGGTCTTTTGTTTGCAATTAACACTGGTTGATTTAGGACCATTGGAAATAAGGTGTTAAGGATGTTGCTTTTTGCTTGCATTTAATCCATAAAAAGCTCTGCAATAATAACCTTTTGAAGTATAATTTTAGAATATTACTTGTATCCTTGAAACTATTGCTTTAGAATATATATATAAAGGAAATATGCTTATCTCATGCCTTGTTGAAGCAGAGAAAAACAGCTTGAGGAAGAAAGATGAACATCACCTCAAGGGTTTATGGTTTCGACCAGAGGGAAGCTGGACATCACTGTTATGAGATTTAGAGTCTCTGCAAGTAAAAGGTGGACACACATCTGGGGAGCTGGACCCCACCAGATGGGATTCCTCTTTCTTCTTTGGAAACTGGATCATCACCATCTGGGGATACTCCTTTGAGATACATCCTGAGAAATTAAAATCACAATCGTGTATAGAATTGTGATGTAATAATTTGGAATAAAAATTGCTGATGAGTAAAAGATTGGAAATAGAAACTGCTGAAAAAACCTGATGAGTACCCCTATAAATACCTGTAACCATCAATTATTGGTGTGCAGTTGGAGGGAAAATTTCCCCCACTGTACCCAACACTGTATTGCTTATACTTTACCATGTTAATTAATAAATTGATTGCTGCTTGAATATTGGCCTAGTCAAGCTTCATATTCATATCAGAAAGAAAAAAAATTGCCTCACATAAATAGTAATCTTTTCCTGTCACTCCTGGAAGTACGTTCAGGCCACCTGGCTACAGCCTCTCTGACAGAAACCCCCCAGCTATAGCCAGCAACTGCAGACTTTTTTTTTTTTTTTGGTGTGTGGGTGGCCTTCTTTAAGTAAGAATTACATCTGAATGTTTATTTTCCAGGCTTCCACTCACACAAAGCAATGTGAGCTCCACCAGCTACATGGAGCTCAACCCTCATCAAAGACAGCTTCTTCATTTTCAATAACACACACTTGGCTTTGATTTGCATTTCAGTTCTTTGTTTCAAAATCTTTTTGTTGTTCTGGCTGCTAGAGTAAATTTTAAATTAAAAATCCCCCATGTAATGCTACAGGGTTCTGAAATGTAGCACGTCTGTCAGAACTAGGACATGCATCTCACCAGTGACATTAAACAACAAAAGCACTATTTTTCTCCCTTACCCAGTCAAATGTGCTCTTTGAGTATGGACTCTCATTCTCTGAACAAATATCGGAGTGTCTTAAAGATATCTAGAACTCTAGCAATATAAAATATGGAACATATCAAAGAAAGACTTGCTTCTTATTAATTTTAATTAAAGCATTTATTCACTACACTCAGATATTCAGACTTTACCTTATTACACTGATGAATGTAGATCTTCCTAGTTTTGTACATTGTAATGGAATGCATCCAGTGATCAATATGAAACAGGGACCAATCTTACCAATTTTGCAAATAATTTTAATAGTTTAGGTGTTGTTTTAATATAGCTATAATTTCTTTTAATGTTCATATGAGTTTGCTCTATTTTATATAGGGATTGGAACTTGAGTTTCACCCTTTGTGACAGTCATATGACCATTTAGAGCCTTGCATGTATTTGCCATTCTTGGAATAAATGAAGCTTTATGAATTTGTAATCCACAAACATAGTCCCCTTGGCTATTAAAATGTTTCTGAGAGTTAATGTTAACAAAATAGACCAAAGAACTTGTAATTGGGACAATATTCTTCTGTTTCTGAACTGCAGTAAGAATTGATATAGCAGGCATGCGCTAAAGAAAGGTAAAAGTGGCAAGAGTTGTCAAAACAAGCTGCATAAACTCTTCAGAGTCTCATATTCTCAGATATGGTATTTCTTTATCTGTCCTCTTCCATCTACCAAATGAAACTCTGAACCACAATTCCTTGGCTTTGTTTTGACATAATTTAAGTATGAGGCTTGCTATTTTTGAAATAGTTGTTGGAGACCCTAAGTTAAACTTGTACTTAACTGAAGACAGTGGGTCACTTTGCATTTTCCTGCTGTATGCCTCCTATTTTGGGGTTATAAAAACGTGAACAGTTTGATAGACTTCAGGAGTCAAAGGCTATAGTGCAGTTTTGACCTTGCTGTTGCTAAAGAGGAAGGCAACGTCTGCTTCATGCTTCCCCTATGCTAGCTCTATAGCATCTGTACTGGAAACCACAGAAGTTCTATTAACTACCATACTTTATTTACTCACTGCTTTCAAATGCACTGGTGGGCTCACTTTATGGTGGGCCAGAAAGAGTGGACAAAGAACAAAAGAATTTTTGCAAAGTGTTTTTAAAAATCAAGCCAGTACCATTTATAAAACATGATCACAATGCTTTCAGCAATTGGCACGCTGAGAAAACGGTAAACCAGAAGAGTACAATCTATGGGCATAACTAACATTATAAAACAAACTACTCCGTGAGCTCTGCCCATGAGAAAAAGGTTCAGAACTTCTGAAACTACTGGAATCTCCACTGATGGTTCTTTCTGCCTGGACTATCCATGGCAGACCTTTGATGAAGACCTTTGTGCCTGTTTACAAGATCAGCTCCAAACAGATAATCTGGTAAAATGCCCTGCCTTCCTTTGATCATTATTCACTACAGTGTTATCAAGTCACCAAATATATTCTTGGTATAAAAAAACCAAAACGTAACTTCTCAACAAAAGAGAAGTCAATATTCAAGGCACAGATTCCCTTTAGACTCTAACACAGAAAGCCTGTCTTCCCTACTTACTTCAGCAGCGCAGCATTTCCATTTATGTGTTGCCTCTTGCTTTCTAAAACTTGGCAATGCAAATCCACAGTGTAACACAACCTCCCTGTATCAAGGAACACAGCAGATCAGAAGTGAATTATGGGTTGAATACCCAATTGCAGGGGTTGCTGCTAACAAAACACTAATGGTTTTATCTTTGAGATGAAAGAGATTTAAGCAATTCCAAGTCCCTGAATAAACACCTCTGCCCAGGCATATTATACTGCTTTATCAAACTCATGTATTTCATTAAATCTAGTAAAATATTTTTCTGCAGCTTGCAGAGATCTTTTGCTGCACATCTTCTACAGACATTTCATGGCTGAGTCTGCACATAGACTACTCGTTAGCTTGAGAGGAACTGTACACAACGGCTGGAAGAGCGCACCCTGGGTTTGGAGGTGTATTTTCCTGCATTAAAAAAATTGGCAATTCTGTTATTAGAAGCTTTTCCTGAGCAATTTAATTTCCAAATAAATACTGACAAGCAGAAAGCTGATAAAATTGCCAGCTCATTATAAAAGCACAACTGAAATACAGTAAACATAAAAGCCCATGATGAACAGAAATCTGCATCGTCCTGTGTTCCCTGCCTCTTTCAACCCTCCCAAGTGTTTTTCATCTTTCCAAGATACATTATCAGATTTCAAACTGGGATAACAGCCCTCTGAAAGGGTTTCATTTGTTGAATAATAATTCTTCCAAACATATTCAGCTGAGTTCTCTCACCAGGTATCTCCTAAACAAACAGGATGTTGAAAATACTCTTCCCTGGCAAGCTCTCTCATTTTCTTTCAAAAATGGCTCATGCCCTCTCTCAAACAATTTTTCTAAAGATAATTCTCAACATGTGGGATTAATCATAGCCCAAAGGTTGCTTCTGCCATGTAATTAACTATTTGTACCTGACTCAAAGGACACAGGCCAAAACATTCCAGCCTTGATGCTCTTTGCTCACACCCTGTCCCTAAAGGTGTGCAGGATGGAAAAATGAGAGGGACTGCATCATTCATACTTTATAAGCCAAAAAGTAGTATGAGGAGAATTTTTATACAATTTGGTGATCTATTTTGTTTAAGAACTGTCCCAGAATCAAATTTCTCTGCATTTATCATGTCCCAAGGATGCAATGATTTATTAAGTGTATCAGATGCTATTACAAGGTTTCTCGCATCGTAAACACAGCTTATAATGCATCTCAAGCATGATACGCACCACTAACAATTTCACTTGATGAAAGCTATCCTTATGCCTTTTACCATTATGTTAGTGAGCTCCCCCAAAAGATTATTGAGGAGTCTAGTAGACTAAAAACCTATTTCAACAATGCTTTTACAGTCTTTCAATTAAGCAATGTGAAATTCTGCATCTAAATGATCCTTTCCTTAATAACTCAGGAATAATCACACCCTCTTGCCCTTGTGCCAGGCCACTAGGGTATTTTAGGAAATTAATGAATTAATAATTTCATGAGAAGCTGTACCAGGAGAGAAATTATCCTTTGGGAAAAAACCATCTACCTTGTATGAAAGATGTTTGCACTGAAGGGCTTAGACCCTCTTCTTCCAACAAGGAGGCATAAATGAGGAGATTAACAAAAAAAAATTAGTGTTGTTAACAAGAAATACCACAAACCATTGCAATCAACTTCTCTTTGACCTTAAGGTCATTTTCTAACAGAGTATCTAACATCACTGGAAACATTTGGTTACTCAGAGGATTTCCTTACAGTTAGTTATTTGAATATGACTCTACACCCCTTAAGTTCCAGGGAACGAGAAGTTTTTACTCTACTACCTAATGGATAATGTTTAATATCCCAGCAGAAGTCCTTTCCTCAAGAGTTGGAGAGACAAAAGCCTCACACAGATATTCTGGACCTACAAGCTGGGTGTGAAACGCAGCTCCCCGTAACTGGCAGAGAACATAATTCAGTAGAACAGTTCTAGTTACTCCAAACGAGCTACAGCTGCGAAGTCCTAAGTTGGGCAGCAGCTGTAGCTTGTGAAGGTAACTGGAATAAAAAGGGGTGGGTCGAGAGCCCAGGAGGAGTCCCTGTGGAAGCAACAAAGAACTGTGCCACAGAGAAGAACAGCTTGATAGAAAACCAGCGAGAAGGTATGAACTTTAAGAATGTAAGATAACAACAGTATGGGACTTGAGAAATATGAAATACAATAATATGATTATAACATCTGGTGACCCCGATGTGATGAAGAACACACAGCCAAACGTGGAGAGAAGGTATGGAATCCCGTGTCGGCAGCCTGAGAGCTGGGACTTCAGAATGTCAGCCTGAGAGCTGGGACTTTAGAATGGCCTTTGAATCAAGGAGGTGTAACAGCAGAAAGCGGTGGAAATATGGCCTTTGAGGAAAAGTGCCTTGGAACATCTAGGGATTTGTATGTGTTCAAGACAGCCGAGAGCTGTGACAGCCTGGGAGCTGGGCTATGCATGTATTGTAATTGTATAATTGTTAAAAGAAAAAGGGGGAAATATAGAGAGAATCCCTGTAAGATCTATGTATTAGATAAGTGCGTCCTTATGAAGAGAGTCCCTGTTAAAATCTATGTATTGTAAGATCTATGTATTAAATAAGTGGGTTCTAGTTACTCCAAACAAGCTACAGCTGTGAAGTCCTTAGTTGGGCAGCAGCTGTAGCTTGTGAAGGTAACTGGAATAAAAAAGGGGTGGGTCGAGAGCCCATGAGGAGCCCCTGAGAAGACACGAAGAACTGTGCTGCAGAGAACAGCTTGGTACAGTATGGGACTTGAGAAATATGAAATACAATAATATGAATACAACAAGCCTCCTTTCCCTACATGAGGCTCCAGGTTCCACCTGGGACACGGAGGTTGTACCCAGGATGGTGATCTTTGGGCCCACCTTCCCGGCCTGCTCTGTGTGAAGTCGTGCATGTGGCTTTGATCTTCTCTCCAGCATAAGCACATTGAGTCTGAAAAACTCTTTAATAAGGAGCTATACTTTCTAAGCTGAATGATTTTCTGCCTTTCCACTAGTTCAGTGGCTTTCCTCTTTTGCCTGAATGTATTAAGGAAGATTTAAGTGATAATAAAAATTATAGTAAATTACGTTAAATTCTTAAACCTGAATTTTGTATTCTTAAACTATTTTTCTCCATACCATCATTTCCATCAGCTTATTTTAAATAACCAAATTATTTTCCTAAGAATAAAATGTTTAGCAATGCTCAGCAAGAGTTCCTTTGCCCTTGTCTAGGCTGCCATGAGACTACTTCTTTGTCTTCACACTTCCTTTATTCTGTAATAGACCTTGCATTTCAAGTACTTCAGTACTCTTTTTGTGTTCTGCTTTAAAGATCAAACTACAAATTTGTTTTATCATATAAAATGAGTTCTTGCCACAAACCCAATATTATGTTTCCTTTTTCCAGTTATGTTCCTAATTCTTTAGTCGTGTAATTTGCCCAAACCATTATCTTGTATTGACATAGTTGGCAAACTGCACAATGCAAAAAACATTCTATTACTGCACAATATTCAATAAGCAAGCTTTGCTACATTGAATTTTACATAGTCTGCTTGAGCAAGGTCAAATCTGCATTTCCAGTTATTTCCTACATCAGTTGGTGTGATTAAACTGAAAATATAAATCACTGAATTGTTCAGTCTTGAACTATGAATAAAGACACTAATAGGCCATTTCCTGTTAATTTTCCACCAGTACAGTTGGACTACTTGCCCAGGAACAGATTTGAAAAATACTGTAAATATTTTAGATTATGTGGAAGATTTTTCTCTGATTTTATTTCTAGATGGCAACAATCTAGAAAGAGTTCATATCCACAAAGTTCTTTTTGCTTAGTTCTTTGAAACTTAGTCCTTGCAAGCCCCTTGGAGTCTTGCCTGTTCTGGGTGTCCCTATTAGAGATTTCAGGTGTCTTACAAGAGAGAGGAACTACAACAGCCTCTTATTATGAAACTGCCTACACTAATACACTTCTCAGGTATTTCATGTGTGACTATTGCCATTGATATTGGAAATCTGAAAAGGGAAACTTTCCAGTTCAATAAATAATGAAATGTAAAAAGAAATCAAATTAATACCATTATGCCTACCTTTACCTGTGGCATAGGCTGAAATGACACATAGCCAGACTCCATTCTATGGAGCACCTTTCCACTGAAAAGAAACTATGAAGCTATGCTTTGTTATCTTCCTGAAACTCTCACCCTGCAGATTCAGCTGGAGTCTAGGCAGGAGGACTGATAACATCAGTCTTTCTTATCACATGACACTGATTTATCCCCTGTGCTCTACAGGACATAAAAACCAAATGTAAAGCATCATGAAAAATCATGCAATTTAAAAGAATTTTATCACAATGAAAGCATTTCAGAGGGGTATTTGTATCTCATTAAACAGCTAACTGCTGGGGAAGATAAGCTCCTTTCAGCTGAAGGAAGTAAGCAATTGCAAGAAATGTGGCTACACCAGCCTTCCTTCTGTTATGAATAAGAAGCTTGACTAGGCCAATATTCAAGCAGCAATCAATTTATTATTTAATATGGTAAAGTGTGAGCAATACAGCGCTGGGCACAGGGGGGGAAGTTTTCCCTCCAACTGCACACCGATAATTGATGGTTACAGGTATTTATAGGGGTACTCATCAGGTTTTTTTCAGCAGTTTCTATTTCCAATCTTTTACTCATCAGCAATTTTTATTCCAAATTATGACATCACAATTCTATACACTATTGTGATTTTAATTTCTCAGGATGTATCTCAAAGGAGTATCCCCAGATGGTGATGGTCCAGTTTCCAAAGAAGAAAGAGGAATCCCATCTGGTGGGGTCCAGCTCCCCAGATGTGTGTCCACCTTTTAATTGCAGAGACTCTAAATCTCATAACAGGGATGTCCAGCTTCCCTTTGGTTGAAACCATAAACCCTTGAGGTGATGTTCATCTTCCTTCCTCAAGCTGTTTTTCTCAGCTTCAACAAGGCATGAGATAAGCATATTTCCTTTATATATGTTCCAAAGCCATAGTTTCAAGGATACAAGTAATATTCTAAAATTATACTTCAAAAGGTTATTATTGCAGAGCTTTTTTATAGATTAAATGCAAGCAAAAAGCAACATCCTTAACACCTTATTTCCAATGGTCCTAAATCAACCAGTGTTAATTGCAAACAAAAGATATGTTCAAAGGCCTTTTTCCATGCTTTATTTTCCTCAGTTATTATTAGAATTCACAACTGTCCCATTGTCAGTGTCCACACATTTTGCGTTCACAAATACACACATCGCCTGTTTGTACCTGACACCAAACACAGCTTTGTACTTCACACTTCTAAACCAGAGCATTGCTTCACCTGGGTGTATTTAAACAGCCTACAAAATCAGCTGTACAAACTTTTTCCCAGCTCCAGTGGTTAAATGGATTTTCTCAGATTATCTGTTAAAATTTAAGGTAAGGAATCTCCTGGATTACTTCTCTTTCTCAAAGTCACTCCTAAAAGCAGATTGAAGGATGAGAGATCCACTTTATGGTAATTTTAAAATATTTCCACCTTGACTAGAGAGACATTTAAAAGGCTTTCTCTGAAATGATAATAAAATCATAGATAGGAGACTTCCATTTATCTCTTAAAAGGTATCTTCTGTGTATTTTTCCTCATGGTGGAAGAGTTAGCTTGGCATAAAAGCACTAAGAGCCCAAGTCTTTGAACTAGAATATAGGAATAGGAATTCTCCTTGCATTTTTGCCTTCTTCCTTTTCTCCACTGTTCACAGGAAAAGAGGATAAAACCTGACCAAATCCAATGTCAGTATAGTCAAAAAGTCTGTTTCTGAAACACTCTAACCTGTAATTACCCAGCAATTTATTATTTCCTTTATTTTGTTTTCGAAGTGTTTGCACTCTCACTATCTTTGGTCATCTAGTCTATGAGCTCCAGATTTGTTTACTGTGTCCTTTAAAATGAGAACCTACCTAAGTTTTTTCAGAATCATTCACTTTCGAAGTACGCAGCCCCACTATAAAATATCTCACAAGAACCTAAACTACCCTCAGTCAACAGGACTATAGAAATTATTTTGTTACTTTGAGACAGTTGCACGATGAGATGCAACACAATGTGATGATGACAGTCACTGAAGGGGGAAATACCATCTCTTACAAAAGGTGAGGTCCAGAAAGTATTTAGTACCCAGGTGTTTCTGCAAGAAAGCCCAGCACACTCAGTAATGAGTTAAACAGACACTAATTTGTCTTGTGCTTGTGGTATTCCTCTCAAATGAAGCAAGGCAGAAACGCCTGTCAGATTAGGGTATGAAAAGAGATACAGATATTTTTCAACTGTCTGAAACTGGCAAACTTCCCCTCTAACTAATGTACATACATGAACACTGCAGACACCTGGAGACCTGCAAGGCAGAGACCTCACCAGCATCCTCAGCTCTACTACAATCTAAACATAAAAAACAATAAGCCATTTGAGCAAATTCTTCAGAGCTAAGTCTGTGTGTCTCTGGAGATTACTCTGCAAAGAACAAGACACAAATGCAGCTTCTTCAAACAAAGAAGTGAGAAGACAATGTGTTCCTGTCGCTGAGCGATGTAAATAATGATGACCTGGAATTAAACCTGGGCTGAACTTCCCCAATCTAAATTGATTCTTGTATGATCTGACACTCCATTGCTTTTGAGAAGCCAAATATAATATATTTATGAATCAGACAGATGTCTTCAGTATTACAGTGCTGTCAGCAATCCTGCCTGATGTTTAATATTTCATACCATAGCACAGAGTATTTTCAGAGAGCCACTATGCTTTGAGAAACCTTCGAGGAGGAATCTGGGGCCACTGATGTCAATGACCACTCATGCTGTGCTCTAAAGAACACTGGAGTGGCAATTTCATGTAATATTGGCAACAGAATGAAAACTGGATTAAACAGAATTTGAAACACATTGCCTTTTGATGGAGCTGGATCAAATCTCATTGTAAGACCACTGAATCTTTTTCTCTTTGAAATGGAAAAATCCTTCCCTGTTCAGACCAAAGGGATTCTGGCACCTACTTTGAAGGGATCATGCTGTCAACATTAATGGGTGTTAGTCAACCACATTTCTCTTTATGCAGTATTGCTAAATAAAAGTTTGAACATCTGTGTTTAATTTCACAGCCTCCGTGGATTAGCTGTTAATACATAAAGAAAGGATTAGGTTGTGAATCAATAGTTAGATCTCGACCACCCTAATGCTATTCCCTCAAAACAAACCCCAAAAACCAAACCAACACCAAGTCAACCAGCAGAAACAGAAATCAATGATTATGTTTACCTGCAATGAGCTCTGAGGCAGATTCCTCCTCTCACAGCTGAGTTACTTGCCAATGGATTGTCACAAAGGACAGGAATTAAGCTCTTGCTCTTGCTCTTCCTGGCACCATCAGACTTGATCACAACACCAATAATTAAAATTTTTTTTGCTCAACTAATACCATTACAGTAATAAGCTAGAGAATGAAAAGGAAGATGCCTGTTGAGCTGCAGATTTTCCTGACAATAACTGGTGTTGATCCAGTTATTGCAGTTATTGAAGTTTAATGTAGTTTTAGGCTAAACTAAAGATATTGCAAGAGGAAAGAAATTCCTCTTGTGTAAATAAATTCTGACACAGCTGTAAATCTGATACACAGATCTGCCAAATGAGTTTTTCAATACCTTTAGAGGAAGAAGTTCAAAGATACATTATGGACTTATGTCAGGTTAGGAATGCAGCTGCTGAAATGGGAGGAGGTATTAAAATAATTTTAATTGCTACTCTGTAATTCAGGAAAATTTGTAAGCATCCTTTCAGCCTTCAAAGACAGTAGAAACATTATTTCATCAGCTCTGTATTGTAAATTAAGTTTCTTTTAGAGAGTTTCCTTCAATTTTATGGAAACATGAAAGCTATTTTGGTACAGTTCCTTTTGCACACAGCATTAATTATGCATTTATGCTGGCCAGCCATTTCTTGTTTGATTTGTTCCTATGGCCACACAACATAACTTCCATAACTTAACCTAAATGTCTCATCTAAGACCAATTCTAATTTTGGAAACTCGTAACCATTAATGTGTTTTTTTCTGTTTATAAAGTAGTACTTATTAAATAATATGTTATTAATGGTTATTAATGCCTTGTTTTATGCTGAACTACACTATACTGTATAAATTTTTTATGTACATACACCCCCACACACTAAACTATGCTTTTTTTTTTTTTTTTTTTTGCTTTTCCCTACAAAAATATCACAGATCAGTTTATTTTCACATCCATGTTTCTTTACTATTCTGTTAAATCCTTGAAAGCTGCAGGCTTCTTAATAGGTGCTGCATGGATATTCATAGCAACTGATATCAAAGCCACCAGGTCAAATGAATGCTTACTTAAGATAGCACTGTTTGTCACCAAGATAAAATGCCTTGTTAAGGTTATGCATAAAATCAATTGATTTTAATTTTCTGGCATCTGTTTCAGTTCCCCTCACTTATTAGTCACTAGCATTCGTGGCTCTAAGAGAAAATTTCTCAGAAAAGATGTGCTTCATCTCCAGCTAGAGCCAAGCAGCCGGTAAAATTTTCAGAGGTGCAACGGTTGCCAAAAGATTGGAAAGTTAGACAAGTTCATGCATTTTTATAATTTCATAAAAGAGGAAGACTCTTGAGGAAGGAATAGTGAATAAATATGGCAAAGATTCATAGTGGACCAAAAGCCAGAGAAGTGATGTGAACCCAGAGAATTAAAACCTACCTTGGACAGGATATCAACCATGGTGAAGTCTCAGTGGAAAATGCAGACTGCCTTTGGTAGATATTGAGGAAATTAAGTCTGGAAGTTCATGGTGTATCAGAAGGGCCAACCCAGCTAATAGTGAACAGATTTATAAAGGCATGGATGAGGCAATGATTATCTACAAAGACCCTCAGTAAATAAGAGAGCTGATTCTAGTAAGAATTACCCAAAAGCTATTACAAGGATTTCAGAAATATTTTGCCTGTGCCAAAATTTTGTTTTTCATGGGAAGATTCAGAATGTAGGAGAACATTTCAATTCTGCTTTTTAAAGAGAGAGAGATGCTGTAATACATCCTGTGCCTGAGGCTAACTCCACAGACAACTCCAAGGCTGACAAGAAGGTTTTGTGATGCCTTCTGCTCCAGGTGTCTGAGGACAGGCCTGATTTCAGGAAACAATCAGGCTGGGATGCACTCCAGGCTTTCCACACGGCTAACTCCACCAAAAACCAATTGCAGAGAGGTGAAATCCCAGTCAATGGGGAGCTAATGAGTCCTGCAGTGAGAGACCCTTCTCCATCGCCGATGGAATCCATGGCTCAACATTCTATGTCGCCGCCAGATTCCACGGCCTACACGTAGTTATTGGCTCTACATTCCTACTAGTATGTCTCCTGCACTTAATTAAATACCACTTCACATCAAACCACCACTTTGGATTTGAAGCAGCCGCCTGATACTGACACTTCTTAGACGTTGTATGATTACTCCTCTATATTTCAATCTACTGATGAGGGTCCTACTCTTCTAGTATATCAATTACAACCGACTTCCAATCCTTAGAATCTGGTTTAAACCCAGAGAAGAGTAATAAACATAATCCTATTCATACTAACCCTATCATTAACCCTGAGCATCCTCTTAACTGCACTGAACTTTTGACTTGCTCAAACAACCCCTGACTCGGAAAAACTATCCCCATCACTCAACACGCTCCTCCTGCCCAGGGCTGGCATCCTGCAGTGAGGGCACTTTGCTGGGGGACAGGTCCCTGTCACGGGGACCTCCTGCACCTGCAGCCAGCAAAGCCTCCCACAAGGACTGTCACCGACATCTTTTCATAAAAATCCTTTATTTAGGATTCTCCCCTCTTCTGGGAAGCTGAGGCCCCAGAAAAAGAATGTGAACAATGGTTCTCTGCTGCTGTGGAATGCAACAGGTGCATCTGTGACTGGCCCATGTTGGATGTGCATAGTTAGTGGCCAATCCAGGACCGAGCTCTCTCTGGGACAGAATCAGAGAGATCTCCTTTGTTCTTAATTCCTATTCTATTCTTAGCTTAGCTAGCTTTCTGAGAACTTCCTCTCAATTTCTTTTAGCATAGTAATAACGTAATGTATATCATAAAATAATAAATCAAGCCTTCTGAACATGAGGTCAACATTCTCCTCTCTCTCTTTACCCTGAAAACCCTTTCAAGCTCAGTAACACAATGAGCAGGAGCAAACTGCTCGGAAGGGTCTGAAGGTGATAGACAGGACACAAAACACTCAGGCTCCCCAGTACGAATGTTTGCCATCACTTTGATCAGGATAACTGTAACATCAGCCCCGATTCTGTAAAGAAGGCCTTTATCAAAAATCTGCCCCTCTTGGAAACAAGGTCCTTGTGGTAAACTGACATGACCAGGTCAGACGGAGATGATGACAAAATGTAACCACGTTAAAGACCCTGGGACTCAGGAGAGGACCCAGCTGGTCAGATCCCAACCAGCCGTGGGCAGAACTCTGCTGCTCTGCTCTGGATGGGGGGAAGTTTGTCAGAGGCAGAGCAGAAGGGGCAGCTGCCCCCCAAGGAGCTCCACGCAGTCAGGTCACAGCAGCAGTGCTGCCCCTTCCACCCCTGAACGGAAAAACCAACAGGACTGGAGACAAGGTCCTTACCTGGCCTGCAAGCTGTGTAAAACCTAAATTTGGTGCCTTTCCGTCTGATACTAAATAATGAAAATACGTGACCAAAACTCTCCAATCAGAATATGTGTATGGAAAAGTACCCGTGGTGACTTCAAGTCGCCACAAGTGACCTCAAGTGAAGAAATTAATCATTTTTCACTATGTGGAACCTGAAATACTCTAAAGTTATTCTAGCTATAATACTTTGTGTTTTCTTCTGGATTCTGAGCACAGGTGCTGCCATGGAAAACATCTGAAAGCAGACTCTTCTTTCTAATAACAGCACAGCAGTGTTAAGCTGAAAGAACAGACTGAGGAGGATGGCAGTGTGAACAGTGAGTGCTAGAAAAAAAAGGGGAAGCACCAAGTGGCTAACATTATACACACTAATTGGATTTTTCAAGAATAAATTACTTTTGCACTTCAGGATTAGGTTTTGATTTATTTTGGGATGTACAGACTACAAAAGGGTAAAGTGATTTACAGGACACCTACACCCGGAATGTAGAGAAATGAGAACACGTGATGAGTTATGGAGGTGTGCTTTGTAAAGACCACCATAATGCCATAGCTTTCACACCAAGAGGGTGCTGTACAATGCAATTCAAAGCTCGTATTTTACACAAATTTAAGTTGACTCCTTGTTCCTCAGGCAAAGCTAAAGAGACAGGCATGGTTTGCTGCAGGGAGCTGTTAGTTTGGAGTGCCACAAACACATGTGAGGAAAAGGAAGAACAAGTGACCACCAAGGACCAGCCATTCTAATGGCATTCCTGATACTGTAAGGACTGCAGGGTCAGGGGGACCCAACAATAGGAAATAAAAAGGTAACTGGTGCTTCAGAAGGGGAATTCTGGTTTGATTTGTTACTTAATGGAAAGCACTACTGGGAGGAGGGAATACCATTTTTATTTATATACAAGTCATCAATTTTTTAAGTGTTGCTGTACCTACTTGTTGGATTCTTTTCCAGTAAAACCATTGCTATAATTGTATACTACTATTTGTAAGGTGCATTTTTATGCAAGACATCATGATTCATTTTAGAGCCATGTAGAGTTAAAATTTTCAGTTTCATCCAGAAAAATATACCTGATAATTATCAAGATCGGCTTGATTTAATTACCTTATTCAAATTAATTTCTCTTCAATGATCCCTAGAATATACTGTGTGCAAGGGCAAAATTTTCCCTAGCATGCACTTCAGAAGCTTGGTGTAACTTGTGGGACCTTGGTTACAGCTACTGAAGAAGGCCTGGAACACATTTAAAATAAAATTACATATCCAGAAAGAGGCAAAATGGATCCCCTGATTTAACAACTCCCTTCCACAAAGATGCAGGAAAGAAGAATTACAGGGACAGATTTGATTTTACACCACATCATACCTGTCCAGTACATTTGTTTAAAGGTTGCCCAGTTACTGACAGCTCAGTGTCTTACTGAGCTAAGCTTTTTTAAAGCTGCATTTAAAATTATTCTCTCAGCAGCTCAGAGAACCCTGAGTACAGCCCTGCAACACTGTCGGCTGTGTGACGCACACCAGTGCTTCCAAAGCCCAACCCCAACGTTAAGAGGGTTGTTTTATACTCCACTTTTTAAAAACTACTACTTTTTCAAGTGGATATTTCATTTTATAAAAACATGAGGCCTTTTTTATGTGACGGATCCTTTTACATATGGAAGTTTATAAATATTCCTCTCGGATTTGCTGTTTTCTCTCTAAGTTTTAACCCATGGATTAGGAAAGATATCAATTAAAAATTGTCCACTGCAATCCCACTTACTAGCTTAGAAAAAAAACAAACATTAAAGATTAATTTACCTGAATTAGGGAAAGATTCCCTTTATTAGGACACTATCTGATGCACTGTAGACAATTAGTTGGTGCCAACTACCCTAAAATTCTGTTATTTTGCATAAACATGGCATTCAACTACAGCTTACATGAGTTGCTCAACTTTTTGGTTGAAATCCAAAGAAGTTGGAACCGAAGTTTTGAATATGAACACCAGTTTAATAAATTATTTGTAACAAAAATAACAGGTAAGAGGAAATGAGTGAAACAGCCGTTATGAGGAAGTTTCAGATCATTAATTTACCATACAGAGGACCCAGAACCTGTGGCAGCAATGGAGATCCACGCACACGTTGTGTGCATGGGGTAGATCCTCTACAGGAAAGAGAATCACCAAGACCAATTGCGAGGGAGTTGCGCAGCTGCTCTGCACTATTTGACTCAAGGTTTAAACCATTAGTTCCAGATTTATTGTTTTGGCTGCTTTGGAGACAAGACAACGCCTTACTTCAGTAGAGAAGAGCCAGAGTTACAAGCAAAATAGCCTCTAGATGGTAGGATAGTTGAGGTATTGGAACATGGGTTGGACTCGATGATGTTAAAGGTCTCTTCCAACCTAGAAATTCTGTGATTCTGTGATTCTGTGATTAGTACCTGCACATAGCTGTGCAGGAAAGAGCTATGTGACAAGTGCTGTCTGCAGCCGTGCTCTACATTTTAACACCAAGCTCTGATGAAGTATCCCCAAGCCACTCATAAGATATCCAAAACTTCTCCTTGACAGTCATGAGATGATGGCAGAGACCTTCCCATAAAAGCAGAGGATGATACCAGAGGCCCCAGGGATATAATCACTGTTAGTTAATTACTGTCCCAGAAGGAATGTGACCATGAAACTGGCTTAAGAGTCAGCAACATGAGCAAAGAGCACAGACAAAGAACTGTGCCTGAGGTGAGCCTAATGAACCCACAAAGAAAGAAAAATAAAGCAATCCTCATCATTCATGAATATTACAGAGTAGGAGCACTGGTCTGTTCCTTCTATTTTTGCCTCCCTGTGAAAAGGAGGGAAAAAGGGGTTTACTATGCATGTTCATACAAAACTTAAATTATTTCATTACTGTCTCTCTGACACCCTTCCAGTAAAACATCAGCTAGATTTTCTTACATCCTCTCAGATATTTTATTTCCTAGATCAACTGAACCTGAGAGATGTTGAATGTAAATGTGGCTTTTTTGGAATTCAGAATTAAGTGAACAGGCTAATGCTATTCAACAGAATTCAACAAACCAGCTGCCTAGACAGTAATTAAACTTAAAGCAGTGATTTACAATGGCTACCAGAAGAGATTTAAAACAAATCTTTGCAATCAATATACAAAACAGGCCTTGGGAGCAATGGCCTGTGCTGGCAATATACACCCCTGAGGGCCACAAGAGATCTTTATTTTGGGGGAGAGTCCAGCTCTGGCAGGCTGATGCTACACCTGAAAGGTGCCAACCTAGCACCAGCATCACACCAGGGAACAGGATACGAAAAAATACTTGGAGATTAAGAAATGCAATAAAAATTTTAAAGTGGCAACAAACATTTGTTCTGCAAAGCTCTCACTTTTATGACATCCCTTTTCCAAGTCCCTTTCAGCTCCCGCTCGTCCACGCTGGATTTGGTAACTTTTAGTTTTCTGTACACTCAATATGCTTTGCTTAACAAACCTTCACAGTTCATCTGTGTAGAAAAATGCATCACTGCAGCTGGTACTGGCTCATCTCTGAATAAATTACCATTTTTTCTCATAAGAATTGTCCTTATTCCAGGGCCAGAGCCAATGCCATTTTTTTATCAGTTATATTACTGCTGATCCCATTCAAAGAATAGAAAGAAGAAAATCTGTCTCAATTCCTACACAATTAAGACAGATCAAGGAGAACAAGGAAGTATAATCCCTTAAAAATGACATTTCCATTCCACTCTTCCACTCTAAATGGAGTCAAAAGCAAAGAGAAACAAAGCTTTTGAAAAGTGGGGAGCTTCAGATACTCATGAACTCTGAACTAATTTCTAACTGCTGAAGTTAGAAATACATGACGTGGGGGGAAACAATTTCTCCCCATGAATGCTGCTTTCCTTTTTCCCTAGGGCTCTTGGAGACATAAAAACAGGAGGCTGTTTTCAGCCATGACTCACCATCAGTGAGCAAGAATTCCAAGTAAGCCCTAAGTAAACCTTTTAGAGTAATCAATCTCCAGCCAAACAGTAGTATAATTTTCAACCTGCTGGATTTGGCATCCTAAGAAAAAGCAGTTATCTCGCATGTCATACCTGAATACATCTAATCTTCATTTAAGCAGTCCAAGAGACTGTTTCCAGTATGGAACCAACTGTGCAGACTCAAGTCATGTCCAATGCTTTTTGGAGAATTTTGCACATCTTCATTGGTCGGTTTCTCTCTAGTTCTTAGCCAAGAGCTAATTCCATTACTGGGGAACTGCATTCAATATTCTACCAGAAGGACAACATGTTAATTTTACAGAAATGTGTGCACATGTGAGTTGGGAAAATCTGCATCACACGGGAAGTCAAGGAGGATTGCTACTAATTCTAGGACTGTGGTCATCTTCTTGTCTTGGAAGAACCTTAATACCCACAGTGATCTGGCTGAAGAGAGTCTTCTCTAGAACAGTAAATTTTATTTCCAGCCTGTAGAATCTGGACAGTTTTCCAGAACAAGGAACAATTTCTGCACTATTTTTATTTTATAGGCTCAGCCTCTTTCAATCATAAAAGATTAAACTTGACCATGAAATTTACAAGTGCCAAGTGCATTTTCATTGCTCCTTACATGCCCAAAGATCACGAAGGAGCATTAAACGTGGGTAACTGTTAGAACATAGAGGCACACTGCTGGAATACACACATCCAGGAAGATTTACATTTATTAACAAGCAAATGTAAAAAAGGCTGAATTGATGACTACAAGATTAGACATGGTGGGGGTTCTGGTAAAGTATCTGTCAAGATATGTCATGAACTATAGACTGGATGCAGATGTCATGAACAGCTGCACAGCTTATGGTATGAGATAATGATGTATATGAATGACCATTAATCTAAGCTGATATAACTTGACTTCCTGATGTTCAACACAGTATTTTTAGTCTAAGAAATACCTCTCCTTCGTTACTGAAGGAGCAGACCTTCAGTTCAGAGTGAACAAATTTTTTTTAGTTCCTTCCTTCCCTTAAAACTTTGTTCAAGGCCCTGGGAGCTGTTGAGAACCAGCTACCTCCCCTAAATAATGTCAAACTACCCAGAATTTCTATCCCTGATCTTCCACTCAGGCTCTGCTTCTGTTACAGATCTCATCCTCCCTGGAAGGCAAACTTGGGAGATTTCAAAGCCCATCTCCAGCTCACACTCTGCTGGGCAATCCCTGAGCCCTCATTTCCTCCACCAGCAGAAGCAGAGGTGAATCTGAGCAGCCAATTCCCGTGCAGCTGCAGAAAAATGCTTTACTGCTAAAAAATGCCACAGTTCTAGGCAATGTTCAAGGAGGGTAAAATGGGGGCCCTAACACTGACAGGAACTGTAACTGAAATACTGTATCCGAAATCCCTGTGAGGAGAGGATTCCTCACATGTCCTTATCCATTAATTACAGCCCTGACTAGGGCTTTTAGCAGCTCCTGCTGCATTGCTCCCTCACATTCCAGCGGGACCTTTGGGAGTCAGAAATCTACAGCTGGAAGGGGATGCTGGGGCACTCGCTCCTTGAACTTGCTCATATGAACTGCATGGAAGAAAAAATAAATGCAGTCTGACACTTTCTCCAGTTTTGCACTCTCCCATGCCATGGGATTTATGTGTCTGCCACAGGGGGATGTTTTAGAGAAGGAGCCCTATCACTGTGCTCCCACTACAGTTACAGCCTCCAAGACGTGAATGAACACACTCATCACAGGGCATTTTCTCATGCTTGGATGTGGCTTTTTAAAAAAACTTTATACTGTCATCAGAGAATAGAGCAAACTTCTGGTTCTAGCATACGCCAAGCTCCACTTCCAAAAGCAGTAACTTTTGGAAAAGCAATGTAATAAATTTCCCTCTCCTCAAAGAGCCTTGTACCTCCCGTTCTTACCAACCACAACAGCATCGGTTCAAACACAGGGATGTACAGATGACCTTGCATGTGCAACACCAGTATAATGCCTCACTTTTACTGACAAACCTTCCCCCAGCTGATTTCTGTCAACCATTTAGAATAATATCATTTTCAAGCAAAAAAAGTACTGAAGAAAGTTAAAAAAAAAAGGTTTTCATTGTGTTGAAAAAACTGATAATAACAAGAGCTATTAAGTACAAATTTTCTTACTAGAATAGATGTGACTGGATCTAAAGGAACATTGCACTTTGAGTAACTTTTTCTTTTCAAGGAAGTAGTCTAAAATCTATGCATGCCTAGAGAAAGAGAACAAAACCCCACAACTGAACATCTACACAAGGAAAGCTTTTGAAATTATATCCCTGACAGAGCTGTGGAAGGGAACAACTATAAATGTAGCCAATCTTGCGTTTCTCTTTACATTCATCATTACATGGGGCACATTTTCAAGAGAGATGGTCAAACATGAAATTCACTGTTATTTACAGTTGTGTAGATTAAGTTCATAAAAGCAACTGCATGATGTTGTCCTGATGAAGCAGGGGATCATAATTACCCACATAGTATTTTCCAATCCCCTGTTCTTATTTTCTTTTATTATGAGGTTGCAGAGAACACAAGAATGAGAGAATTCATTAAAAAAGATAAGAATATATGGGGATCCTCATGTCCACCACCAAAGGCCACTTACTGTTCATAATGCCATACAAAAAATGATCCCTCATTCCCGTCCTGCACCAGCAACAATACCATGCAGTTTTCCAGCCTCAGACCAGGAGAGATTTTGAGCTGGAGAGCTGACAGCAGTGACCTTTCAGCTGATTTGGAACAGCAGAGAATGGGAAGTGTCAGTGCAGACTGATGCCAGGATTTGTTACAGGGCAGCACGTTCAACATCTGCATGTGAGGATTTTCCTATTTTAGTGTCTCTGTGTGCAACTGGAGCACCACTGGAAAGGAGGTAGTGAGACATGAAACACATTCTGGTGATGCAGAGCATTCAAGTTTTGTTTGATCCTGTAGACTGTATAATTTAAATTGTTGATGCTGCACCTTAAAATTTTACAGCTGCAGTTATTTATTCAGCTAACCTCCATGATATTTCTGATATAAACTACTATAGTTTTAAAGAAAAAGGTATTTTGAAATTCATGCTGCTATGTAAAGATGATCAAAAATTTTTACACTCAAAACTTTCTGTGAAAAAGAATACTTTAATATATTGTACCTAAAAAAGCAGCTAGTTCAGCAGCATCTGGATAGCATTTAGATAGATGTATGATGAATGATGTTGTGACAATGTCTGAAGATAGATGACTAGTTAAAACATTTGAAAAGCAAGTATTTATTTAAAATATAGTAACTATGTGAGCTTTCAGGTGTATACTGAATATTCATAGACAGTCTTAATGAATATTTCCTGAAAAAGTTCTCTGCCCCTTCACAATGGCATATTTATCACATTTTCCCAAAGACAGAAACATTTTGCCATTAAAATTTGATTGCTCCACTTGCAAGTTATAAAGATTTATAGCATCTCTCAGGTGGCCTGAGAAGCATCACTAACTCAGAGTTATTGCTCTCGGGGACAATTGAGAAACTTTTAGATTTTGTTTAGATTTGAAAACATGTGCAGAGACCCGTTTTGGTTTTAGCCTTTGATAAAACCCCTGGATCTGCCACTGCAATTGGTCTGCACAGGTAGCCCTTGCTTTGCAAGAATCCTGCGTACTGAAGAAAAAATTGTTCGGTTTGGATACAGCAAAACTATCCAAGCTGAACAATAATGATCCCACAAAACACCTCAGAGGGTTTGGTCCCTACCTGCAAACCCAGCTGTTTGGGACCTAATTTTCAGAGCCAATCGATATTGTGATTTCCATGGGAGTCATTGGGAACACTGCCCATCAAAACAGCAGACACCCTCTGCACTCTGAGCAGCATTCCAAGAAAGTTCCCTCAATCCAAACCCATGGAAAGCTGCTGCAGCTGCTGCTCAGCACTGAAGATGTCTAAAGCCAGGAGGGGTTTCTAACTGTGCAGTGCTGCTTCAGCTCTGGCCAGGAGCTGGATTCACTGCTCCCTTTGCCTTGGAAAATCCAATATTCCCTGTCCAAAGGGAGCTCCTTACCTGTCCAGTGCTGGGTTTCTCTGGAGATGAGAACAGAACAGCCATACCAACTTCTCTTCCTAAACCTGCGTCGCCGAGAATTGAAGGTGAGACAAGGACCATCAGGATATCATTTAAGAAGGAGAGAAACCCTGGAGGAAGGCTGGCGTTGCCTTCCTAGCCTTGTGCAGCTGTCAAGCTGCTGCAGGACAAGATTTTGCATGTAAATAAATGCCGCAGGGTGATTTCCCCAGAATAATTACGGCTCGTACCCAAATCTCATTTACCTCCTCCCCAAAGAGGCAAGAAAAAAGACAGTATCTGCATATGGGGGGGAAATAAAGATACCAAATGCAAGGATTTAAACAAATGAAGAAGATAAGCTGATGATGGGATTTGCGGAGTGAATTAACCTGCACACCACCAGAACTTCACTGCCACCAGTGCCTGCTGACAGCACCTCAGGGGAACCCCCAGGGATGCAGGCACTGTGGTTTGCTTCAGGTAATGCTTCCTGTAGCCAAAATTCGCTCTGAGCAACTGGGTGTAAAGAGATCACTTCTCTGTCCTAATTTGATGATGTGAATTTCTTAAGGAGGAAAACTAGTTTTCACGTTTTGCCATTATTTTATTGCCAATTTTACTAATGAATTACAAAGACCAAAAACCATGCTGAAAGCCAATTCTCACATAGTAAAGAGTGACGGAGGAAAAAAAAGCTGAGTTAAATCTGATTTTCCTCATCATTGGCTCTTTCATATCCCAATAATCCATTTTTGAAACACATTCTAATCTCAGTGTGGGCATCCCAGCATACCTAGGAAAAAATCTGTTACTGTGCACCAGGCGTGATATTAGAATCTGGCCCTTCCACTGTAGATGGAACATTTGCATAAAGTTCTTACAACTTTTTATAATAGCCATATTTTCTAATATTTGCAACTGTGCACATTTTAGCCTGGACTGCCTTTCACTCCACAGATGGCAATTATGAAAAGCCCTCACATATGGCAACTACAGAAATAAATTTGTCTGAGACTGCAAATGTACAGATTCCCCACAGAGCTCAGCCCCCTGAACTCGGTCCCTTTTCTGAGAACTTGGGCCACCCTTAGGCCCCACTCCCACAGTGAAGTCAACCAGCAACGTCAGAAAGTCACTCAGACCCAAGAGATGTCAATTTCTATGATTTTACACTCATTTATTTCTCCAGCTTGAGAGTGGATGAACTTTCTGAATGTGTTCAGGAAACCCTCTAGGCATATATTCAACTTCATGCACAGAATTAGCCCTGGGGAGATCAGTCACATCTCTGCTTGGACAGATTACCAACATTTTGTTCAGATTTTTCTTTTCTTCCTCCCAACCAAGTACAGTACAGGCTGTACCCTATGCAATGTCAGAAAGACATAATCTGTTGTTTGCCAGTTCATTCTCTTGAAACATTCCAGTCAACTCCACTGCAATCTCTAACACCAACTACTTTGTTTTCCAAGAGCTGCTCAACTTAACATCTAAGTATGTGTTATTTTTATTAAACCTAGATAGAAAGTATGCATTATCTTGCTTTTTTTAAACGTTACCTATAATTCCTTAGTCCAAACCCTCCAGTCCAACATCAACTTGTTCAATAGCTACAGAGGCTCTAGAAATATGGCATGGTCTTTCTTTCCGTGCATCTGAGATCAGTGCAACTTTCTGCATGATTGAATGGCCGTACAATCTGGAAATGTTAAGTGCTAGATAAATGTATATTATTATTTTGCCTTACTGAGATGCTCACAGCACTTTCATTTTGATTTTTCATCTGTTGTTGACTAAACTGTCAACCAATACTGGCCTCAAGATTTACACTAATGTCTGCATAATAATTTTCAGAGCTTCAGATCAAGCTCCAGAACATCTCTGACTTTTGGTAGGAATCCAGTTCCAGTTTTTTTTTGAGCCTGCTGTTTTTTTAATAATACAGTAATAGCTTCATTTTTTTTCATTTGCTGCATTTTCCTCCTAAATCTCTCTGAGAGGCAAAACACATATCATTCCTACAAGGGCATTAATATCCTGGTGTGTTTTCCTGACTTATCTTTCCAAGTCTGTTGTCTAACTACACACTATTTATTTGACAAAAATATGTAGAGAAAAGGCTGAGTTCCAGACCCACACTGGCATAAATCTGCACCATTTCCTTGGGAGCAGTGACATTCTGCTGATCTCAGTTACATCTACATCAGGTGATGATTTGGTGTGAACATTAACCCTTGTGCCTGCCTTCAGCACACACCTACATAAAAAGAATAAAAGCTGGAGTCTTCTCTAGTTTGGCAGTAGACCCACAGCGTAACCCACTATCAAGTTTTCATTACATGCCAATGAAATTGACTTTTCCCCATTAAACAAACTGCACAACTCTTTTCTTCTTACAGTACTTTTCTTTAAGCCTTCAGATGTTCAGTTCCTCTAGCTCCTCAGCATTTTTCCTCTGAAAATAAAGCTTTTGTTCGCAACAATGATACTGCAAATCAGTGTTTCCTAGCACCCTTCTCAACTTCTTTCCCCTGATCTTTCCAATAATTTTCATGCTATTGAAAGCTAACAGCTTTGTTTGCCATCCTGCCTTCTTGTGCTATTACACATCAGAGCCTTCATAACAGCTGCTTCGGAACCCTGTACATCATCACTGAGCCACTCTGCTCATTAAAGAAAAAATAATTAAGAACAGTTTGTTCGTTTTCAAGTAAACGAAAACTTCAGCACTAAAAATTCAACTAAGAGGCTCACCTGGCTCCATCCATTCATCTCACCTGGCCTCCTTGAAACAAAATAATCCATACACAGCAGCTGTTCCAAAAGGATAGGCCTCTCCTATAAACCAGACCCAAAGATAACCTTGCAATAGCCGTGCTTTAAGTACTGCAGGAGTTAACCAGGACAGAGGGCTCAGTCAGAGTGGCATTTCCTGTCTCCTCAAGGTTTGCCACAAATCCAGGCAGCAGGACCCAGGCTCATGTACAATGGGGAAATCTTAAATCAGGAGCCTTTGCAGACAAGTGTATGCACAGTGGCAGCAGCATTTTACAGCATTGGTCTGTACAATGTTTAAATCAGACTGCGAGCACTCACGGGGAGGAACCGTATTTTACTCTGGTCCTGAGTGACAGGTAAGGAACAACAGAGTTTTGATTCTATCTAGACTGGGTGTGTAGTGCAAACAACATTGATGAATGTTGTTCTAACGCCCTGGCTTAAAAATCTGTCTTCTGAAAGAGTGAAGATCTCCTGTGTGCATGGAAACTCTAATTTTTCTGTCTGGGCAGGAAACCAAATCATACAGCACTGAAGATTACACAATAGAAATGAGGGGAAAAGGAAAAAAGCAGAAAGGAGTAGCAAACTTACTAATTTACTTTTACCCAAGACTGGGGAAAGGTAAAGATCTTTCTAAACACATTTCAAGCATCATGCACAGAAAAATCAGATCCTGTTGTAACCACAAGGCAGTGTCTATGTTTGTGTTCATCATTATCTGTATGTGTGAACCAAAATCCGACTGTTCCTCAGAGTATCCACCTTTCTCATCATGACCTCAGAAAAGAAATTTTCATGACAGGGTCATTGTATTCCTGCAAGATGCAAGTCCATGAGCCCACTTCTGTGAAACACTTCATTAATCTATTTGTAATTAGGAGCGAGCTCACATTTGTATTAGAGGAATTTAATGACTGATAAGTGACAAAAACACTTTTCTTGTCAAGTGGCCTACTGCAGTTGTTCCAGCAATGCTGGTGGCGTCGTGTTTGCACAGCTTTCTCTGCACCTGACACCAGGCAGGAGACTGTCCCAAGTCATCCACATCACGGGCTGTCCTGTTCAGATTCCTCAGCAGATTCTTCTAGGTTCAAATCCTTTTTGGGACTGTATAAAGTAAACATTGCTAAAATGGTTCTGTCGTTGTGCAGTTCTCAGCTGAAGTTGCTAGGACAGCGCACGGATACGGCACAATTCTTCCCTAAAGGATGTGTGCTGTGTGTGTAGCTCGCTGCTCATTCCATCCACCAGTGAAACGAGCAGGGTATTACAGAAGAGCACAGCTGAAACAAGGTCAGGAGGTCAGTTTTATCCGGGATGCTGCAGTGAAATGGACTGTGAAAAGCTCCTGCTGTGTATGAGAGCAGGAAGAAAGGATGTTATAACAGCCATGCTTAATACAAGGTAGAACCAGAATTTTAAACACAGGCTGATGATTGCATTTCTCTATTGGAATTGAGTATAACTGCAACTTAACATGCATAGCAAAACAACTCCTAGAGCATTTTTCCTGACCTGCAAAGAGTGAACAGGTTGCCCAAGAGTCTCCCTCCACAAGGCAGGGAGATGAAGGTGTGCATACAAACGCAGCACCCTCAGAACTGTGAAGGGTGAAGGGCACAGGGTGAAGGTGGCAGCAGATCAAGCCCCAGCATCTCCATGTCTCCATTTTGCAGTTGTGTGATGCCCTCTTGGTGCAGCTTTATCCCAGAGTGGGACAGGCTGCTAGTGCAGCCCTACACTGCATTGGCACTTCTGCATGAATAGAAAATTGCCTCTCTCCTGTACCTCCATTAACACACATTTCAGTGTCTGTGCAAAAGACACAGCAGCAAAGGGTAAATATACAGTACCTAGGGCAACTGGGATGTGGGAGACAAGGACTACGGACATCCTTCTGACTAATTAGGATGATAGATTTCAGTCCTCAGCTTTTTTTTTTGAGGATGCTCTCATGCCAGCTAGCTCTCTGTCCTTAAGAAGTACAGGGAAAGATCAGCCACATCTAAATCTGATATTACCCTTCAATTCCATGCCAGAGGCTTTGTCTCCTGCAAACTCGTGAAGAAGAAATACTTGACCCTAAACAAAAAGTTCACAGATTGGATGGCATTTTTTGTGCTAAAAACGGATTTGGAAAAATTCCCAAACTGGACCCCTTGCCTAACAATTAAGCTCTTTTTTTTTTTTTTTTTTTTTGAGTGAAGGTATTTTTGTACACAGTGTAGCAGAATTCTTCACAGTCCTTCTGGGACAGATCAACGTCTAATAGCTCGGTTGGACAAGCAGTAATACCTCACTAATAGATTAATAATTTGTCCTTTGGAAGTTCTGCTACAAAATAGGAATGTTTGTTTCCTCTTTGGGTGGGAGGGGCAGGTAGCAGATTTCCAGACAAGCAGGAAACATTTGCTCAAACCTTAGGTCTTTGTTCTCTCAGCATTACAGACTGTGCTCTCTCCTGGCTTTTCCAAGGCTCCTCTGGCTGGCTGTGCTGGCAAGAGCCCAGCTACAGTAGCACGGCATTGGGAAGACAGAAATGATGGTATTTAGACAGGGAGGGGTGCTTCAAAACCACTTCCATGACATCTCCATCTGTGTAGGACACCTGCAAGAGAATCGGGATGAGCTGGAGCTCTGGACTCCAGCTGGACTCTTTGAGGCTATTGGACGTCCAAACAGGAAGATCTGTGCAAACAGAAAATCCACTCAACACCTCAATAGCCACACTTGCCTACAGCACCTGGTCATGGCAAACTATCTCTTTGTGTGCTGCAGCCTTAAAGTCGACAGATTAATCCTTGGGAATGAAGCCACAGCCGACTGAAGCAGCCCAATCAGTGTGAGAAGCAGCAGCCCATCTGCTCACTGGCAGGGGCCATGGAAACACATCCCTTTGCATCCCTCACTGCTCCCAGGGAAATCAGCAGCTCTGGCCTGAGCACCACGACCTGCTGCAGTGCCTGGCAAAGGAAGGAGCACAGCCAATGGCAGCGAGCTCATTGCAGTGTTGCCACAAAACTAAAAGGTGCTCCGTGGAGAAGGATAATTTTTTCATTTCCGTGCCAGGCAGAAAGGTCTCTGCTGGAGCAGCACAGCTGCTGCAGAGGAGCTGGAGGGAGGGCAGGAGCTGTTCAGCCACATTGAGCAGGTCATGCTGCTTTCCACAGCTCACCAGAGTCAAGACAGAAGGGAGCCCATGGTTCTGTACAGAGGATCTCCAGGGGAACCTGGGCTGTGACTGAGTTCACAGCCCACTGGGCTTTAGAGAAAGGCAGTGCAATAATCCCACACCCACAGAAGAGAAAGAGATGTCTCAAACGAGTCAGGCAGTTCAGCACAGCACTGCTGCTCTCGTCAGCCAAACACCCCAGTCATGCAAAAGGCTACAGCACAGATATAATTCTGATTTTAATCTGTGTACAGTGGGAGCATTTGGGCAACCTAAGCCAGATGTAGTATCTTCATATTTTACAGCCTCTTACAGGACTTCCTTTCATGAAGTTGCCTTTATAATACTGTATTTAATCCAGCTATACTTTTGGTATCCACAACATTTGTGAGCAACAAGTCACACAATTTAATAATGGGTGTGGGGAAAAAAAGACTACTCCTGTTTTAGAACCCAGGTCCCAGTATTATCCCCACTACAAAAAACATTTACTAATCCTTCCCTTCTCACTATTTCCTACTTATTATTTTACAGGCTCTCTATTTCATACCACTACAGTTTTCTCTCCTCTAAGATGACGACTTGTCTTTGTCATTCCTTGCATGGAACAGCTTCAAAAATGCACTAAACCTCGTTGGGCTCCTCATCTATCTTTCTTAGAGGGGAGAGGTGCCAGAACTGCATCTGAGATGTGGACTCTGAGCACTGGAGTGATGCAGTCACACAATTATCCAAAACTACATGGAAGTAATAACCACCACTTCAGTGCCCCTTGTTAACACAGATCAGGAGGGGCTTCTACAATATACAGTAATTTCCATTTTCAACACTTCATTTATAATTTAATCCCTTAATCACCTGTTATTTCGAGATCCCACTGTACCTCTTCACAGCCACTTTAACTTTTATTGCCACAAACAATGCCGTGACTTAAGCAAATACCTCCTCATTCCTGATACACTTGCCTGAGACTATGAATAGGTGATGAGATCTCCCTGGGACATGCCAGGGATCTACGTCCTCAGTGAAAATCAACTACTTAGTCCTTCTTTTTTGTTCTTTTTGTATCGTTTATCAGACTTCCAGTCAGGCTTTCTTTGTATCCTTTGACTGTTTTGTTCTTGTAAAGGCATTCAGCAAAGAGATCTCATTTGAACTTTGTGCAAATCCACACAGTTCCTTACCTTAAGGCATTTTTCAACATTTTGTGCATTTAGGCACCAGATTTTCTCTTAGATAACCTCACATTAGACTTATGTATAAGCTACAGGTTGAAAACACTGACTGTGGACATACTTTAAGGAAAGAAGAATTACTAGGCCTATTTTTCATCAATTACACTGTAATGTGATACATCTACACAAGGTAGACAGAAAAATAAATCAGCTACTTAACCTGGTCACCTTGAGAGAAAATACAGCTCTTTTTACTGAAAAATAATCTGTAGTGCACCTTTCAAAGAGGAGCATGACTAGGCTTCCTCAGTGTGACATGTATCGGTGGGAATCCACAAAACCAGAGGGTTTTGGGAAAGCTGCAAAAGGCAGGCCTCAGAGACAGCAGAACTGTGAGCACAGCTATGCAGCATCCATGGGATAGGTCAGCAGAAAAATTATTTAAACTGTAGAAAAGCAAGGGCAAATAGAACAACGGTCTGTGTATTAATGCCTGTCTGAATAGCTTTCTAAAGCTACAGAAAGTTTGTCTAGCAAGATGTTAGGAAGGTTAAAGCTTAATAATGGAGCTCTGTGAGTTGTGTTTTAAGGCTTACAAGTAGGTATTGTATTTGAAATAAGCGAGCATTGTTTGACCAAAAGCATGTGTGCTTATGGTGGTTGGATAGAACTATTGTCAATGTGCTTTTGCTTTGTATGATTGGTCAAGAAGCTTATAAAGTAAGTTGTAACATTGAGTTCTTGGTCTGCTGCCTGGAATGTGAGCTGCTGGCATCTTCCCATTGTCATAACCATGGAATGAGACTGATGCTGGAAAATAAACCAGTTCGAGGTGCTTCCAGCAGCAGCCCCGTCCCGTTTGTGTCTGTAAATATCCCCCTGCCAGCCTCAGTACCTACCTATAATGTCAATTAAGACCTGATGAGGTTCTTGAACAGAAAATTATTTACTTCCTTGCATGCTCACAGCAAAACACTCTCTCCCTCAGGTAAGTTCAGTTTTCCTTCATTTTTGTCCCTCCCTTACAACAAAAAAACCAAAACAAACAATCCCTTTAAAACCTCCCACAACAGGAAAGAAAATACAGAAATTAAATGGCAGCCATAGCTTCTGGGAGTTCTTGTGAGGCAGAACCTTCTTTCAGAAAGAAGGAAAATTACACAGCAATACAGAAAAATATGAGAAAGAAATATCCTCAAACTCTCTGGAAAAAAAGAAGTATTTTCCACTTAAAAAGCAAGGGAGATGAAATAGGCACAATCTCAAGAGAAAGCAAAAAACCTACAGGAGCAAAATATGTAAGATCTGTCAGTCTTCAAACGAATCACGAGTAGATAGTAAGACAAGATGGAAATACTGTCTAAAACACTCCCACGGCCAGTGTGAGCCAGTTTCTAGACGCAGATGAAAGAGCTGGAGTCCAATTCTGGCAACACTTCCTTGCTTTGTCATGCCAGCAGTATAATGGGAAAGGAAACACTGACGGCGGGGGGGAGCTGCACATGACTTGCCATGAGATATGAATGCTATTACAGGACTGGGAAGGGCTTCTGAGCAGCTCTGCTTTGTAAGTGGCCTCGGTGTCATTTAGAAGCGCCGGGAGCCGCAGTGTGCAGATGGAAGCGGCTCTCACAGCCCTGCTTTGCTTTACTTTGTGCCGCAGCCACTGCTGGGCCACGGCACAGCGTCTGCCCAGGGTACTGCGAACAAACCACTGAAATTCCCGTGCAATAAAAGCGCCCCTTCAGCTTTGGCTGTGTAAATGCTGTATTCCACCCCGCGTGGCAGTCCCCACAGGCAGGCAGGTTTTACTGAGCTGGGCTCTCCGTGAAGCCAGTCAGGGCCCAGTAAAATGTTGTAAGGTCCGTATTCGGCTATCATGAGTGGTGTCCTCGAGTGTCCCTTGGAATTACAGGACCGTGCTTTCCACAGACAAAAACTGCAATCACTCTGACACTTGCTGCCAAGGTTGTAAAAGGCAGCAAGCAATTGCTGCTAAAATGCCCAGATCCTGAGAAGTGTGTAGAGGAACAGTGTTGCTCAAAGCCATTGACTGTGTGCAACTTCCCTGATATTAGCCAAGATTACCAAGTCACTTGGCAGATCCCAGCACATTTTTGATATTAAAGTGATGGGAAACTACTTAAATGCCCATGCATTCATTACAAAAACATCTTTTTTGGCATTTACTTCCAATTAATGCTTGTGCCTTAGCACAGCCAATTTTCCTCATTATACTCAACGTTATGGTTGTGCGAACGACCAAACATGATTATGGAAATGTTGGCTCCCATCCCCTGAAACGGGTATTTGTAAGGAGGCTGTCAATTGGAAATATTTGGAAATCTATCAGGAGTTTAAGCACATTTTAAAAGGCCATCTGTGTACAAGAGGCATGGCAGCAGAGGTGCAGTTGGTGCCGCTGGGCTGCAATCAGAGCATCTCCTTCAGCTGTGCTGTGCCACTGCCAGGCCTCGCTGTGCAGGCAGCAAAGACATGAACAGCCAGGGACAGCTACAGACTGAAAGCTAAATCATGAGGCTGCATCACCATCAGCTGCATATCGAGAAGGGAGTAATTTGCTTTCAGAAGCCAAAAGGCTAAATACAAGACCTGTTATTAAAGAGTGTTCACAGTACAAAACCCAAAGCTTTCCTGGCACTGGCACAACTGGAATCACAGCCATGTCTATCATCCAAGTGGTTTGCTTTAGAAATGAATTCCATAAATTTTCATCTATGTTACAGAGCTTGCAGGGGTTTTCAGGGTGAAGAGAGAGACGAGAATGTTGACCTCATGTTCAGGAGGCTTGATTTATTATTTTATGATATATATATTACATTATAACTATACTAAAAAGAAATAGAAGGAAAGTTCTCAGAAGCTAGCTAAGCTAAGAATAGAAAAGGAATGAATAACAAAGTTCTGTGTCCCGACAGAAAGCAAGAACAGCTCTGCCGAGAGTGGTCAGTAAATCCAAACATCCACCCGAGACCAATCACAGACCTACCTGTTGCATTCCACAGCAGCAGATAACCATAGCTTACATTTTGTTGCTGAGGCCACAGCTTCTCAGGAGGGGGAAAAATCCTAAAGAAAGGATTTTTATGAAAAGATGTCGGTGACTGTATAAGACAAAAGAGCTAACATATCTTTGGACACATAGCATAGCTTGGCAAAACTGTAGCGGAACGTTCTGCCCCATACCTTCTCTTTACATCCTTAGAACATCCTGCTTCACATCTCTCTTCCTGGGGCAAATCTTGGCAAAACTACTTTATATTGTTTGCCCAAGAGCAGCATGTCTCTGCTATCAAGCCCGTATGCAGGGTTGTGCAGCTTGCTTCTATGCAGTGTCTGCTCAGAATGGTCTCTTCAGACCTGCCCTGCTGGGCCCTGTCACCAACATCTTTTCATAAAAATCCTTTCTTTAGGATTTTTCCCGCTTCTGAGAAGCTGTGGCCTCAGCCACAAAATGTAAGCAATGGTTATCTGCTGCTGTGGAATGCAACAGGTGGGTCTGTGATTGGTCTCGGGTGGATGTTTGGATTTACTGACCACTCACGGCAGAGCTGGGTCTCACTCTCTGCTGAGACACAGACCTTTGTTATTCATTCCTTTTCTATTCTTAGCTTAGCTAGCTTCTGAGAACTTTTCTCTCTATTTCTTTTAGCATAGTAATAATGTAATATATATCATAAAACAATAAATCAAGCCTTCTGAACATGAGGTCAACATTCTCGCCTCTCTCTTCATCCTGCAACCCTTGCAAGCCCTGTGACAGTACCCCATGGTGACTGTAAAACCTTATTTGTAACTATCTCCAAAGTCTGCTTAATTACAACATACAACAGCATTAGCTTGCAAAAATAATGCCTGAAATCTGACTCTAAAAGGTTAAAAGATTTTTGACTCAGACAATGAAAAATCCAACCGCTCAAATTTTTTTTTTTAAAGCTATTTTTAAAGCAATATTGAAAACTGCAACTATTTTTAACACTCATTTCAAACAGATCAAGTATTCTGAGTTCCAAATGTGCGATTAAAGCAGCCAAAACCAAAGCTAAAATCCAAGAAATCCTCACAGGAAATGTTATGGGGTCTCAGTGCAGCCAGTTTGGTACCCAATGTTCGATACTTTTCATGATTTCTCAATAATTTTACATACATAACTTAGTTTAAATTTTAATGTTCGTGAGAGCAGACATTTTTCTGAAATGTCTAAAGAAAGCATAAAAAAAACTAAATTCAAAAGAACAGAAGTAGGAAATCAGACTGATTTGTATATCCAAACAAACTGTGAGACTTGAAACACATGAGGGGAACAGAGGGATTCCTTCCAGACATTCATTGAGCAGATATTAATTTAGAAATATGTATACAGCTGTATGTGACTGTACATGCCCTGGCCAGCTGCTTCATGCTTAACAAAAAAAAAAAAAGGAAACACAAAACTCCAGTGTGGTCTAAGACAGATGGGTACAAACAAGCAAGACGCAGATGTATAAACACAGAAGCCATGTTTGTAAGAACTCATTTATGCCAAATTAGAGGGAGGAGCATGAGAAGGTCTGTACCAGCAAAAACAGCGAGACTTTACCACTGAACTGTGTTTTGTGTGAATCCAACTGGTTTCTTTCCACTCACAAGCTCCTACTGAACCAACCACCAGGCTGTTCTCAGGTATTTTCGGTTGACTGAGTGCCAGAAATTATTTTTGAATGGGACAGTGACTGATTACGAGAGGCAGATGTTCAACCCTGTGTATTAAAATACACGTCCCCATAAGCTGTTTCCTGATGCACTTGTATGACCCACAATCCACTCAGGCAAGCAGGAGGGCACACAGGTGGCAAATCTCACCAGTAATAATCCCAGACTGAACTCTTTTAATGTTCTGCAGGATTTCATTATTTCTCATCAAGACCAATGTTACTTTCTCTGAAATAGAAAATTAGTGCTTTCTGTCTGATAGTACAAACCTCCTGTTACTGACAATGACTTTAGGACTCTGGGATTAACCCCTCTTCCATGGTTTCCTTCCAGCAGTGACCCTCAGTACAAATATGCAGGCAATAAGCTCTGCTCTGTCACATCAGGAAGCCATACCCAGAGTCACAGAGCTGATGCAATCCAAAGGGTTTTGCAAAGAAGCTGCTTAACACCACAACATAAGAGAAAACACAGGAGAGCCACTTGCTGAGGTGCCCTTCTGTGTAACAGGCAGATACCCAAAGACACTATGAAAGTCAAGAACATATCAAACACATCAGTGTGTGGGAAGAGATCTTCCTGGGATTCTTCAGCCCCACTTCTGCCATAAAAATTAGCGTTGTTTTGTGGAAAATGAATCCAGCAGATATATGCTTTCAGCCTGCAAAGCAACTGCTAGAAATTGGGGGGGAAAAGTTTGCTGTTTTGGTCAATCTGAACTCCAATAAGGAAAGAAGCAGCAGCCCACTAGCCAGCACTGACAGGATTAATTGAGAAAGGCTGCCCATCTGACTGGGGAACTAAAACCTCAAAAGTGTGAACAATATCCTGCACTGCTCAACAGATGCAACAACAGCAGCTCCCTGGGGGCTGATGCTGTCAGCACAACGCCCCTCTTGGGTGGAAGGAAGGTCCTGACCCCAGCTGGAAATGGTGTTCATGAGAAATTCTCCCCACAAGAGAGAGAATTCTCGGGCCAGGAACCTTAGTTACAAGTTGCAGCCTACAGTGCTGGATAATTCACCTCCCAGAAACAGGGTCAGCTTTGTGCAAAGTTGCTGAAACAGAGAAGGAGAATGCTGATGGGTGCAGAAAAGCTCTCTGGGGAAGTCAAAAGGATTTATACAAAAGATAGGATGGAAGATAGAAATAATCAAATAGGAAACAGCAAAGAAAAGCAACAGTTCTACACAAAAGAAATAGCTCTACAGAGATTGAAAATAACTTATACATGTTTTTCTGCAGCCATGTAAGCAGTAAGATGGGGAAACTGCTTGCCTGCCTTGCTGCCCTACACACTTTGAACTGACAACATGAAATATGGGAATAATAAACATACAGGATGCCTAGTGGAAAAAAGAAAAAAAATCAGAGCTCCCAGAACAGGAAAATCAAAGAATATATCAAAGGTGCAGTAAGCTGTACCAAGCAGTAAGTGGAATCATATGTTAAAGAGTAGTTTAAAATGAACTGGCCAAACCCTCTAGTCAGTTAAATAAGCTGTGATCCCATGAAACTGATATTCTGGGCAAGAAGAAGAAAAATACTATCACTGTCTTATTTCAACTGTGCAACAACACGGCGATGGGAGAGCTTCACTTATGCACAATGCAGAATGGCAAACACAGGGACATGTTGCCTGGAACCAGAATTTAATGGACAGCCAGGAAACTCAGAGAGGAGGAAGCAACTCTTGGCTTCACTGGAAGCAGTGCCCAGATCAGGATTTCATTTTTTCATTTTCAAACAAGTACAATTCTTGAAGGCAGCAGGAAGGGTGTTCAGAGACAACTTTGTTTATAAATAAATCTCTCCTACTAGAAACTTAGGAGAAGCCTGAAGAATCCAGTGTTGCTGAAGAGTAAAGTGATTCCATGTCCAGGTGGATAAACCAGAAGGGGCCATAAGCTCAGGGAGATACAATATTAGTGATATAATGTCCTGGGGTGGCTTTCTGATGCTGAATTGTATCCCCACTCATCTGTTTGGCCCAGAATTAAGTTTTGCACCTTTAAGACAGGTTCTAAGAGCAAAGGTGAGGGGAGACAAGAAGCACACATTTTGTTTTCAGAAACTGCACTTGCTCCCCTGCATCCTTCTCCTGGACAGTGCTGTCTGCAGCATGGACAGACAGTGGGACAAAGCTTTCCTTTGCTTTTAGTTAGTTTTTCGCTAGCTGAGGCAGAGAAGTTCCCTGGACTGTGGGTTTTCTTTTTCTTGGAACTGTTTGAACCTGCTCTGGACTGAACACCCAGCAGAGCACTGGCAGCTCCACCTGTGGCCCACCAGGCTGGGCCTGGGCTGTGGCATTTCCAGCACCGGAGGGACTGATAAGAGACTGATAAGGGACTGAGTGAGCCGAGCTACAGCCCACGGAGGGACTTTCTGAGTGTCATCTCTTGGGAGCAGCAAGAGGTTTTATTGTTTAATATTGTTCATTTTTTGTCCTTGTTCCAGACTGCAAAGCAAGATGTATTCTATTACCATCTGTGTGGCATTTGTCTTTTGTCAAGTGGGCAGTTTGCGTTATCTCTCTCTGAGTGATCACATTCACACCTCCCTCGGGGAGGGGACATTGCTGATAACAGACTATTGAATGTCCCTGCATGGGTGATAAGAACTACAGCATCCCACTGGGAGATGTGAGCCCAGGGGGAGGAGCCAAGCATTCCTACCTGGATATAATCTGGAGATTCTGGCACACCATCACGGCTTCTCCACTGGATTCCCCAGAGGAACAGCAGCTGCCTCTTCCCCTGGATCTTCAGGGGTCCTGTAGAAAAGGATCCACTAGATCCTTTCCTACAGGACCCCTGCTCCAACAGAACCACACCTCCAGGAGAACTGCAGCCACAATTCCAATGGGACTGCCACCAACATCCTGACAGGTGTTGGGTTGTGTTCTGACTCTGTCAGTATTGTTTTAGTTTACTGAATTTTTTTTTTTAATCCTTTTATTTTCTTCCCTATGGAAGAACTATTATATCCTGCTCCCATAATTTTTGTTGCCTGAGAGCCCCTTAATTTAAAATTTATAGAAATTCGGAGGTGGGGGGTCTCATTTTCTCCATTTCAGGGGAGGCTCCTGCCTGCCTTAGGAGGCACCTGGCTTTCCAAACCCAGACAGTCCTGATGAATGCTTTGCCTGTTAAATAAACAGGTTTTTCCACTTTCCTCCAAGGAAATCTTTTCCCAAACCAGCTGCGGGAGGGCCCACTTGGATTTGCTTTCTAGAGGAACCCCAGTTTGGAGCTTTCCTCAAAAATTTGCCCTAAACCTGGACACATAAAAAAACCCCCAAAAACATTTGAGGAGCAACTTTCGAAAGGCACAAAAAACACAGATGAAAGAATTCTGATATGAATCTGTAGGGTCATAAAATGATGAAGACATAGAAGAAGAACTTAGTGACCATAAAGCCATAGATGGAAAAAAAAAAAACAACCTGTGTGCATTTCTGGTAGAGGAGATTGGAAAGACTCCTACTCTGGAATCTCCTCTCTCTCCAGGAGTACACAAGAGAGTCTATCTCAAATCAAACTTAATGACAGAAGACAACCAGAAAAGAATTCTCTGATGAGCAAATGAGCAGCAACAAGTCACCAGCACCATATGATAACTGCCTACAGCAGAAGAAACTGAAGACTTAACTACCAGTGGTGCTGTTTAACTTCTGGCTTAAATTTGCTTTGATTCCAAAGGAGGTCTGGGCAATCATGGACTAGAAAGCCAAGTAAATTGGTGAAAACTCTTTAAAAGAACAGAATGAGTCCCTTTATAGCCAAATTGGCATTGCCAGAAGCAGATTTTGTGAAGAAAGTTTTGCCTCATTATCTATCAAAGTATTTTCTACAGCTATCAATGGGTATACTGACAACAGAAATCTAGGCTATATTTGTATACTCAGAGGCATCTGACCAAGCCTTAGCCAAAAAACCTTAAAAAAACAGCTGGTATAGAGCAAGAAAGTCCTCAAATGAATAAAGAAATGTTTAAAAGCAGTAAAGAGAACTATATCTTTAAAGAACAAGGAGTGATGAAGGAGACTGATGTGATTAGGCAAAACATATGAGCAGAGAAACAGAGGGGGCTGTTTGCACCCTCGGGGTCCCAGGCAGAGTGACCTCTGCACTGCTGTGTCCATAACCAGCACACAGGGTATGCTCTCAGCAGGAAACACATACACCATACAGATGGTTCCCCCACCGGCCAAAGCAGAGTCTATCACATGGAAGATGGCATTTATCAACAGGGTTTTCCTGGCAAAAGGCAAAGATTTAAATACCTGGTAGCTAGTGGCAAAAGAACCTTTGGAAGTTTATTTTTTTCATCTTAAAGACTTGCCAGGTATTCCTGTGAAAAGTTTTGGATGAAGAACCTGAAATCTAAAGAAAGAGTGGGTTTATATTTCACTTCAACTGTCATTTTATCTTATGCACTTTTACTAAACTTAAATAAAAGCAAGAGAGGCCCTCCATCCACAAAGAGACGATCTCAATTTAGGCCTACACTAGCTTTCAGTTCTTCCACAGCTAATATTCATAGCAGCTTTTAGAGAACTCAGAGTGGGGAAAACCATCCCCTTTTGACTCCTGTCATGGACTCTGCACATCCTTCTCCACCCCAGTTAGTTTCTTTAGTTGGTTACTTACATTTCCCAAGCTGTGCTTTGTGGATGTGCAGATTTGAGCTGCCTGAGAGGTGCTGGAGCAGAGCTGCTGGAACGGAGCTGCTTTTCTGCAGGTGCTGCTCAGAGCAGCAGGGAGGACACAGGATGGGGCCCTTGTGGCTCTCTGGCCTCTGCTGCCCATGGGCTGTCACTGCCCCTGGGCTCTCACTGGGCTGCGACACACGGCACAGTTCCAGACAGAAATATCCATTTTAACCCCCACAGTTCCAGACAGAAATATCCATTTTAACCCCTTCAGCTGAAAAGCCTCAAGCTGCCTATTCTGAAAAATTGTCGCGGAAATGGCATGAAATATTATGAGAGGAGAATGGTGCTTCCAAGTTGCACTGTTGGAAAAGCAGGAGCTGCCAGTACTGCTCCAGCTCATGGGGGGCTGGACTGCACATAGGAGCCTCACAGGAGACAAGCAGAACTGAGGCAGAGCTCTGTTGTCTTCCACTGAAATTACATGAAAAATTATCGGCAACAATAGGGTTCCTCACTAAAGGTAATGTGAGAAACAACCGCTCACTTTTTAAAATCTTAAAGGTTTATGAAACATTAACAAAAATTACAACAAAAGGACTAAATAAGGAGAAATTCCCAGGCTGGGAGACCCCCCTTGTGGCTGCCAGCCACATGGCTCATCAACAAAATTGATGCTCTGCCTTTTATATCCCTGAAAGTTTTGTCAGTCAACCCTTTCTCTGCCATCCAATGGTGGACATTACTTTACATCTTGATTGGAGGTCCAGTGTTGTTTTGCTGCTCCTCCTCCTCTAAATATCTTGATTACCAAGGCTATTACAAGGGGGATAGGAAAAGAGGACTATGGAAAGATCTCTTACAATAACATTACTATACATCTAAATAATATCTATCTCTTAATTGTGAGAGCCAACTATTACATTACTTATCTATAATTTTCTATTATGAATATAATAGGAGAAACACTCCAAAACATCTAGTTCATATGAAAAATGTTAAAAGACTTTAAATACTGAATATAGGATAGCAAAATCGACTAAGTTCAGTTCTCTTTTTAAAATAATTTTTATCGTGCATAAAAAAAAACCAAAAAAACTATATCCCCCTCTGACTTTTCCTTGAAACACTCTGTGAGAAAACAAATAAAATAAAAAATATTGTTTTCCAATGTTCTGAGAGCCAGTAGAGTGGGATCTCTCCACTACTATTTGTAGGAATCCTAGTTATTCAGATAATTTATTTTTATCATGCTCCTTGATCCTCAAAGTGTTACTCAATTTTAGAAAATATGCTGAGAATTTAAAGCAGATGTGTCCCAGTCAACATTTCACACACCTTATGGAATTTGCTTGCCTGAAGCTCTGCTCATGCAAGTCCATCGATGGGTCTCCAACCCACTCACCAAACACAAAGCTGCAGAAAAACTGAAATACTCAGGAACTGTTAGCAGGAAATTTGCTTTCCATGACTACTCAGAAGATACCTATGAATAAAATTACATCTATTCCAAGGAGATTTTGATGCAGTTCTCCATCTGTATGAAATGACAACAGAAAAACAGAATTCAAGAATTCCTATATTGGTAAAGGAAATAGATAAGGAAGCACCTAGCCTACAAACTATGACAAGACACTCAATTTGCAGCATGCTTTTTTTTCCACTCCACACTTCAGGCTCATCAACCTTTCTTTCACACTAGCAGGTTCTATGAAACACATTCCCATTTAAAATAGCATAAACCCCTGTGTCTGGTCCTTCCTGCTATTCATACCACTTATGTTTTTACTGATGTGTAATAAAAATCAGGTAAATATTATTTTTATTTGGCAGTGGCTGGGAAGATGCTTAGCGAACATAGCAACAACAACAACAAAAAAAAACACCAACAAAAAAAAAAAAAAAAAAACCACCAAAAAAAAACCCACCCAGAAGTAACTTTAAGAATTATAAGCTCTTAAGAGTAATATAGTGTTCTATCATTCTAGCATTAATATAGGTATGTTCCGTCTCACTTTGAGCTTGAAAAGAGGAAGGTTAATTATGTGAAGAACTGTAACAAACTAATTAGATTATAATGTAATTATTTTTAGGGGAAAGAAAATCTTTATAAAAATCCTAGAGGCTAAGAAAGGCCTCAGGAGATGGGAGTGGAACTGTTAAGAGGCCTTAACTATTACATCAATTTATTTGTATCCAGCTGTGCTCATTGAACAATAATTAAAAAGGAAAATTGCCTTATTTTAAAATACAAGATATTTACTGGATACGGAAATCAACATTCTCCCTAGCAGGAAGCTGGCAGCCTGTACAATACAGATATTTTACTGAGACTCCAAGGCCACCTCTACTATATTTCTCCCTTTTCTTTTACTACAGCAACAGGTTTTACATAGACATATTTACATATTCTACAATACAGATATTTTACTGGGACTCAAAGGCCACCTATGACATCCCATTTGGGAGCTGGAGTTTGAAGTGGAGCTTTCCCTGCTGTGGAATTTCTACAGCCTGGCAGATCTCAGCGCAAGTCACAGCTGGCCAGAGGTTTCACTCGCATGCAGCCTTCACCAAGTCCTCCAGCAGCACCAAACTACACAACCTCACAAGGCATTTTGTCCAATATATTCCTGCAGCAGGCACCTGAAATAACACATCTCTGGAGTGGATATCAGCAGTTCATGAGCCTGGCTGCTCTAATCCCCTGAAGGCTGCTTTATCCTGGGGAAACACGCCTTGCAAGATGCTATCCACAGTACCCTTTGCACCTTCCAAGAGGGACAGACTTCTCACTGAAACACTGTGCTTCATTTGATTTAAAGCCCTTTATGCAACAATCCAGTCTGACTGAAGCAGGTAATTAATTAAAGCTATTCATGATGTCACTTGAATCTGAGCTGTGAATGTAGGACTTTTAACTGTCTCGAGCTTGTCCAAACCTGGAGCACCCATTTTAGGCACCTGTCGCAGACATCTTTTCAGAAAAATCCTTTCTTTAGGATTTTCCCTTCTGGGAAGCTGAGGCCCCAGAAAAAGAATGTAAACAATGGTTATCTGCTGCTGTGGAATGCAGCAGGTGCACCTGGGATTGGCCCATGTTGGATGTTTACAATTAATGGCCAATCAAAGACCGAGCTCTCTCGGACAGAGAGAGTCAGAGAGAGCTCCTTTGTTATCATTCTTCTCTATTCTTAGCTTAGCTAGCCTTCTGAGAACTTTCCCTTCTATTCTTTTTAGTATAGTCATAATGTTATATAAATATATATCATAAAATAATAAATCAAGCCTTCTGATCAGGGAATCAACATTCTCGGCTCTTCCCTCACCTGCAAACTCCTGTGACCACAGTCACAGGCATCCATGCTTTCAGAGAGTTTGGAGGGAAAAAAAAATCTCTAAACTTTGCTGATCAGTGTGGTAAATGTGGCTGGTTCACTCAGTGACAGCAATCAAGTTTTTTATGGGAATTATTAAACATTAGGCCTCTTTTGGTTTTTTTTTCCCAATTCTCTTATGAGGAAGAAGTGCTTTGGAGAAAAGCATTTGAAGATCCTAACTGCTGCAGTCTTGTCACAGACATTTCTCCACAGAAATCCTTTCTTTCGGATTTCTGCATCTTCTGGAGGCCAGAGGCCTTAGAAGACAAGGTAAACAATTATTATCAGATGCTGTGGAATGCAACAGGAACACCTTGATTGGCTCATTTCCTATGTTTATAATTAAGGGCCAATCACCAGTGCAAGCTAGGGGACTGAGTCCTTGAACACAACTCTGTTGTGGATTCTTTTCTATCTATTCTTAGCCTAGCCTAGCTGCTCTGCAAACCTCTCTCTATATTCTATTTAGTATAATAATGTATTATATATAATATCTTAATAAATCAAGCCTTCTGATCCAAGAAACAAGATTCACTGTCTCTCTATCACCAGCTGCGACCCACTCAGGCGCGGTAATACAGTCTTAGTAAAGTTTAATTCAATCCTATACTGTTAACACTCTTGACATGAACAAGGGAAAGTACACAGCTACAGCTAATACACTGTTTGGGAGCCGTGTGCTGCGAAAGAAAAGTTTCAGCCTGAAAAAACAGAAAGGCCAATCTCAGAGGCCCTAAAAGACATAAGAGCCACTCCAGAGGGAGTTATGAGTCAATGACAGTTCTGACAGTGTTTACGAGATCACCAGAAATGACAGAATTTTTGTCTGTTGTCAGTCCTGTCCTACTGGATCAATTTACTATAGCTTAAGAATTCTTCTACAGAATTAGCTAGAAATAATGACAACTGGGATAGCAATGCAACCTGGGCTTTTCCAAATGAAAACACTGAATATGAAGAAACACTTTTTGCCTCGTGAGGCTATAAAAAGTAGTGGAAAACCCAAATCCTAGAAGTGTTTAAAAACTGGCAATGGATGGTAGCAGCAATACCCACCTAAGCAGTAAACAAGTCAGGATATCAACAGATCAACTCCCAGACAAAAAGAGGGGCACATGTACAAGCAGGTGAGCTTCTATCTGAGGACTAAGGGAAGTGGTGTATGGCCATGCAAACCAAAGTACAACACAGAAGCAGTATGATTTATGTTTCCTGTAGTAACAGTAATAACACCTATATGAATGGCTGATTTTTAGTTACTGCAGCTAAACCACTTCTATCACTCTCAATTAGGAAAATCCTGCAAGTATTTTTGAATTGCCTGACCATTAATCCCGCCTTCACTGCTGGGTAAAAGCATCACAAATAACAACCCTGAGCAGAATTTTTTCATCCAAAGTTCTTAACACTGTAATTTCCATTTTACAGATAGAAGAAACAGCCAAGGACAATGCAGAGCATGAGCACATGCTACTATTACAAAAGCAAATGCCATTTGCAGGCACTAAATTAGGTTTAAAAAAGATACATTAAGTGTTAGAGAAAGCAAATTTGGCAGTGTTCATTGTGTATTACTTTGATATCCCCAGAAGAGTGGCTACTGCTAAGGGGTGTATTTGGCAGCTGCTAAGCCTTGAGGTCATTATGGAATTTCTTGGCACAACTGGATTATTTATGTGGTGAAATTTCATTATGAGGTTTTTTTTTCTCCAGAATTCATCATCATGTCACTCAGGAAAAAAGAAAAAATGTTGACATTAAATAGTGTTTAGATAACATTCAAAAATTCATTGCTTCAGTGACAAATACATTCCTTGTAGGAACATGAAAAACAACAATATTGTTCAATCTCTGATTTTCCAATATCAGCTGTCTGATGAATATTCTACATAGAAGGAAGCAAACGAAAAAAAACCCCAAGCAATTAGTAGTTAAGCTCTAATTGTATAAATAAGGCTAATTATACAGATGGGAAATCTTTTCACTTCAGAAAATCAGATGCTAAACATTCCTCCCATCGACAGAAAAAGCCTTCATACAAGCAAACAAGTGCATGAAAACCAGTGAGCTAATCATGCTGATCCTTCTGTAAAGAACCGCCTTGCTCTTCAAAGGAAGAAAAAAAACCTTAATTCTCTTTCTGTACTGGAGACCCACACAGATGCATGTGTATATGAACTATAACATTCACTTTATTTCATTGGCTGTGACACCAGAGCTGCATGAGTGCAGAGGAAATACTGGATAATTAGAGAAAGAGTTTAATAATAATACTATTCAACTATAAAAAATTTATTCAATATAAAAATAATATTATTCAAATAATTACATTTGATTTCCACAAATGCCACCAAAACATGTAATACTTTAAAACCTTCATGATACTCGCATTCTAAGTGGTAAGTTGCAGGATACAGCTAGCATTTCTGTTCTATGTAATAAACTAGAAATGTTGGTCACATTCTCATGAGAGCATTGAAAAAAAATTATATTACTTGAATACTACATTTCTAGTATTTTCATTTAATAAGAGAAGCAGAACCATATCTCAGTACTAAGGGAACCTCTTGGCTTTCAAAATTCCAATTTCAAAATTACACCAAGTTTAAGGCTGGTTTTAGCTTATACCTCCTGACTTTGGCAGCAATACTGTAAGGCAGTACGAACCATGGGATTTTTAGGAATTCCTGAGGGCTGTGACAAGCAGGGGCTGCCACAGGAGGTTTGCAGAGGCACACTGCAACTCAAACCTCCAGCACGGAAAACAGAGCTCTTGTAAAGAGAGGGCATGTGCACAGTCCAGTCAGTGGCAAAATTCTGTTCTCATCAGTCACTCCAATGAACAGAGTACACACTTTGTACCCTGATTTTCTAGACTTCAGCAGCACATTGTCCCAAGCACACTCCATGTGGACCAAGTGTTCCTACACACACATGGAGCTTCACCAGCTGGACTGAGGCAGACAAGAACCATGTGTTTGTTTTCCATAATGCTATTTCCTCGTCCACAGTCTGACTGATGGACCAGACAGATTCCACAGGATGCATCAAGCCTTGAAAATTGCTTTGAAAACTCCTGGATGCTTGTCTGACAATATAAACATGTACCAAAAATGACACATGAAGGGCTATAGAAGTGTCTGAGAGCAGGAACCTGTGAAAGCAGCAACATGCTTTCTCAGAGTGCCAGTGTGTCATCTGGCAAATTCTCCTTTCCTACTGCACCATGTGCATCAGGAGGAAACCAGAACTATAATCCTCCATCCTCATTCCTTCTCACCGTTCTTTTCATTTCCCCTTTTCCTTCCCTACGCAACTGCAGGATTTGTCGTACTTAAGTCAGGTATTGCTAACTCACAACAAGGAAAAAAGTATTGTTTGCAGATGCCAAACAACCTATATTTTTTCCCTCAGCCTGACACACTCTGGTGAGATATTTTCAGGCTGCCCTTCAGAGATTGTCATGGCTTAACCCCAGCCAGCAGCTCAGCCCCACACTGCCACTAACTCATTTTCCCCTGTGGGATGGGGAGAAAATTGTAAGAGTAACAGTCAGAAAACTCAGGGCTGAGATACAGACAGTTTAAGAAGTAAAGCAACAGCTGCACATGCAGGAAAACTGAACAAGGAATTCATCCCCTGCTGCCCATGGACTGGCAGGTGTCCAAATGTCCCCACATCCTTCTCCTGCCCCAGCTCCCTGTGCTACCAATGCCCAAAACATCCCTGTGCTACCAACGCTGCTTCCAGCACAAATCCAAAAGACATCCCCTAATAACTGCTGTGAAGAAAACTAACTCTACACCAGCCCAAACCAGCACAGAGACACAGCCTGAACATCAACAGCATAATGGTACAGATATCCCTCTACTGCCTGACCAAAAATAATGAGCAGATTTCTTCCCTCTGGCTCAAGTTTGGCAGAAATCATTGCCTCACCCTCTTGGGTGGATTGAGATTTCCAGGGAAATCCATGCAGAGTCAAGCACTGCTCAGTGCGACCAAAAATGACCAAACTGTTACTGCTCTCTCTGTACAGACTCATCCCATTGTTTATGGAGCTGAAGAGAGTAATGATAAAGGTTTGTGTAGCACACAACAGTCAAGAATAATTTTGAAGATTTGGTGTAGCAGCACTTTTTCAAGCTATTTTACCCAAGCAATGCCTGAAAACTATAAACTATAAAGCCAACAAAACCACCAAACAAAAAAAAACCTGGACATTTTCAGAGCCTGTCAAAAGGAAAGATTTCTGCAGATGAGTTTTACTTGAAAGTTGCTAAGAGCTTAACTGTCAGTGTAGGCTGTAAACAAGAGATGTGAGAGAAGATGTTCATGTAGTCAACATCTGATTCATTTACAACAAATAAAGGAACATTCAGCTGAAACCATCTTCCTTCTTTGGTAAACTTGGCAAACATTTTCAAGAAGGCTGGGGTTTGGGGTTTTTGGCTTGTTTGTGGGCTTTTTGGAATGAAAACATCTAAAAACTGTTTTGAAAAAAGAGATACTTGGTAGAAAGAGCTGTTAGGGTGTCTTGGCAAGGCACTAAGACCACATCTGAGAGAACAGCCTGGAAGAACCTCGACTGTGCCTCTCCTTTTCCCATGAGAACCCTACAGCCTGTAAGGTGAACCAGTTTCTGTGGGCTGTCAATTGCATACGCACGCAGACTTTGTCCACTCCACTGCATCAACACTGCATGGTACAGCTGAGCCAACTTCTAAAACCTGAATGTAATTATGCCACTGTGCTGGTCCCAGAAGGGGAAGGAAGGGAGTGTGATAAATAGGTATGATTCATGCTGAAAAAAATTGAAACAGTAATCAATATTGATACAGTAATTAATATTTGGGAATAATAAAATAGTTAAAAGTTGTAATGCCAAAGAAGGGAGGGAGAGGAGGGGCTCCACCCCCTCCCTTCCCAGCAGATGTTCTCAAGGACCACAGGAAAGAAGCCGAAGATGCAGTTGCTAAAAATGACCAAGAACCTGGTTGGGTCCCAGAAAATGCTAATTATAAGGCATTAATTGCCTTGATATGTAGATGCAGTGATACGTTAGTCTTGGCATACATTGTACTGGCTTGGTGCGCATGTGTAACCCAAAGGTGAATTGAAGGACAAAGAGGAAGAGGAGAGGTCTTCATCCAAAACGACCCCCAAAGACTTGTGCGACCACCAAACCGAGTGGTGGCGCGTGTGTGATAAGGGTGGCAATGAGGGCAGAGATAGAGATATGACGAACCGAAAATGGGAGGAGATGGCATTGACACATGGCATATAAGGGGTGATTTTCACGTGGCAAGCTTGTACGTGAGGTGGCAAGGGTCCCAGAACTCTGCCTTCCATACCCCGCGGTTATCTTTTGCTTATGCACTATTATTGGAACCAAATTATCCCTTATTTTAATCAAATTATATTGTATCCAATTTTATTTTTTTTTTATTTTAACTATTCAATTAAAATTGTTACTATTTTTAATATTGTTTGGTTTTTTTTTAATGATGGGATGACTGGGCGAACATTACAGGAGGGAGAGAAGTAAAGCTCAAATGTCTACAGCACTCTTTAGTGAAAGGGGGGGTGTGTGCATGTGCGCAGATCTCAGCAGCAGACACAGATTTGCACTCACAACATGCTGCTGCACCCAACAATTCTCCTGAACACCCACCTGGGGCTGAGCCCTGCACATCAGTGCAAAGCACCTGATCAACCATCTCTGCTCTCTTGCAAGGCAATCAGGAAGGCTGAGTCTGTGCTCAGCAGTAAAAGTGGAAACAGCTATATGCTAATAGTCTGCTCTCCTTTCTTGATTCCTCAGAGGACTCCTCACAAGCTGAATCCCAGCACAACAACATTGCAGGAGGCAAATCTATCTTGTGTGGTCCGGCAAAGGAGGGGAAGAAATAATCTCTGCACCTACAACAAAAGGCCAGGTAGTTCTGGCAGAGATGGGCACGCAGGGCCCAGGCACTCAGGGGCTGCTGTGCACAGCCCCATCACTCATCTGACAATGTCAGGAAAAAAGAGAGAGAACTGTTGTGTGCCTTACAGGATAGAGCTGAATCAAGATTGGCCATCTGTTTGTGCTGGATGTTCCCCACTGCTTTACAGACAAGCTACTCCCTGGCAACATGCTCAGCAATTCAAGGAGTCCCATAAATGCTCTTCCTTTACTCTTTATAAGTCAGCTGAAGAGAGCAAGGAGCACCATTTCCTGCCTCTGGAAAAAGCAAAGGGCCTGGGATGCTGATGGCAGTGGTCAAACATTTCTGGACTCAAGGCTCCTACAGAAGCTTTGCCGTTCCTCAGCGTAAGCAAAAGGACATGGTATGGCTCACTGGAGTCCCTGTAAGTTACAAATCCAACATTAAAACCTAAAAATAAAGGTATTGCATCTAGCATGGCACTTGTGAAGAAGGAAAATAACGCTTCTTCATTGATCTAAAACAGTTTCAGCTTTCTGTGAGTCTTCTACTCTCCTGTAACTCTTGTTTTACTGCTATAGAACAATGGTGGGACCAGAATAAATCATGCTCTGTGCAGTATCAGTTCCACACAGACAGTTAGTGCCTCTGTAGAATACACAGTAATAAACTACAGGGATTACCTAGCAGCAGTTTGGCTTGGAATTTGCTTAATCCACTGGACATCCTGAACTTCATTCTCTTTCAAGCTGCATTCTGTAACTTGCAGAGAAATTTTAGAGCCTGTGGAGTTGAGGGTTCCAAACCTGTATGGTATCTACAACAGCAGCCTGAACAGTGATACACAAATAGTATCAGTCTCCATCTTCTGAGAGCAAAAATGTGAGCACTGCCCACAAGGTGAGCTTCTACCGTGGGTCTTCATGGTCACATGCAGCTCAAAATAGAGGAAAGCTGGCTGGAGCTCAGGCTCATTCTAACACCACGATCAAAAGGGGAGTGAGAGCTTATTTAAGGTCCTTCTCACTCAGTGAAACTGAACAGAATGTGCTGACTTCAGAGTTGCAATTGTCCAAAAGTTATATTTCTTTCTTCTACGTCAGCTTCTTAGGCTGAAATAAGATGCTAAGAGAAGCAAGTGAAAGCATCTCTTGAAAATTTTCACTGGAGACAATATTAAAAAAGTTATAGCAAAGACTAGCATTTTTCAATGTTGCTTTAGAAAGATTTTTTTTCTGTCTGGTAGATATGCACTGCAAAAGTTTCTAAAAGAAGCTCCATCTTCCTGCTCTTTTGAAGCAGCTTCTGACACCACTCTTGAGAAGTGAATGAGGATGTAAAAAGTGCATTTGATCAGCACTGTAACTGCTGCTATGACCTTATTTGATCAGCCTCTAGTGGTTTCAGCTTCCTACAGCCTCCACAAAGAGATTTCTGAAGCAGTGACATACTCCATATCATAACAAACATATCAAAAGAATTTGATGGGGAAAAGAGTTAATGAAAAAGAGATAAAATCACAGTATTGCCAAATTAGTAAAGTATATTTCAAGGCAATTTACTAAAGATGGAGATACGATATACATTCCATAGAGTGATGGAATACCCTGAATGGGAGGGGACCTATCGAGATCCTTGAGCCCAGCCCCTGGGCCTGCATAGGACACTCCAAAAATCCCAGCCTGCGCCTGGGAGCGTTGTCAGAGTGCTCCTTGAGCTCTGTCAGGCTGTGAACACTGTTCAGTGCCTGGCCACCCTCTGGGGGAAAAACATTCTCCTGCCATCCAGCCTCAACTTCCCTGACACGGCTTCAAGGATGTTCCTTTGGTTCCTGTCCCTTTTCCAGGTGCAGTTTATCAGGGGAAATAAAGGCTATTTCACCTTTCTTTGGAGGGAATAGGTGGCCTAGGCCTTTTAGGTATCTTGATGACTTGTTTTTCCTTACGTTTCCTTACAAACCTTTTTGGATGGTCTGCCATTACATTCCTATTCCCACGAATAGGAAGCTACACCTCGAGCAGCATAATAGTATTTCTTATCATACAGGTTTCTTTAAACAAAAACCAGTGCAAAACCCAAAAGCAGGCTCAGACATAATTACACGAGGATTTTCTAATGCTCACCACCAAAAGGAGACTTGTGTTTGTGCAGGGTCCCCAGGGCCATTCCCTGTGGCAGGAGCAGTGTCCCCACATAGAGGGGCACCTCCAAAACTGAAACAAAATCCAGGCGATTAAAGGAGTTTCTATCTAAAGGCATTTTAAACTAAACCAGATGCTCAGCAGTTTGTGGTGCCAAGTAACTACAAGGAGAGTGTCATTTGAAAGATGTCCTTTTTTTCCCCATCATTTTTGCTGTTCAGAAATACTTATATTTGGATGAGGTATTTCTGTAAACCTCTCTTCTAAACTCTGTTTCAAGAATTAACAGATGCTCATTGCCAAGTTTTCTGCAGTTTATCTGGAATACTACAGATATCCAGGTCAATCTGATAGCATTACACTTAACAGGCATATTTTATCCAAAAATTTAGAATATCTCTTTACTACAGAAATGTGAGGGCTTTCATAATTTCCTTTTTTCCCCCCTCCCAGCAGTATCCAGAGTGGTCTTCAAAAAACATGGATTCATGGGCAACTGAATGAGACTTGGTGAGCTGGACAGAGCTGCAGGTTTTTCATTTGTCTGTGAAAATGTTACTTGAGTTTATGAACGCCTTTCACAGCATGTTCTTACAGCAGAAATAGCGATTCTTTAAAAGCACTATTTCCCTGAAGTTTCAGATGCTCTTTAATAGCATATTCATTCTTTTACAATTCTGGGTTTTTCCTTCCTGAGCCTATCTCTGACCAAACATCAAATATGGGGGTTTGGGTTGTTTTTTTTATTTTGGGTGTTTCATTCATTTGGGGGTTTTTTGAGGGCATTGTGTTTGGTTTCTAATTTTTTATTCTTTACTTTTTTTTTTTTTTCTTTTTTGCAGAGATTTAGCATTAAACTGTAATAATGTCTTACATCTGATCAACTCTACATCATCTCAAGCTCCCTTTCAGAAATTCTGTTCCTCCTCTTCTATTTTTCACCCTACTTCTCCAAAATACTCCAATTTCAATCATTACACAATTTTTCAGCTTCATCACTGGTTCAAGTGTTTTATATCTTTTATGATCTGTGCCTGTTGCTTTATTATCTCATCTTTTTATGTCAGATGCTTTGTTTGAGGACCAAACGTCTAGCTATCAATAGTTATTTGATGATTAGTGCTTATACATATATGTCTTAAACATTTTCATTATCTCTGAAAAGAATTTACAATATTATAAAACCTGTGCATTTTACAAATAATATTGTGGTTTTTTTCTACCTTTGAATTTGTATATTTTCATGTGGTGAATATTTACATATATAATACATCCTTCTCAGGCAGAAATAGCTGGTTTTTCTAACATGCACCTTTATACCTACTGCAACTCTAATCCAATGTGCTGTTGTTTTTTAGTGACCCACAGGCACAACAACACAGAAGAAAATCAGCACTACTGGTACTGAAACTGCATTTCTTATACTGGCAAGAGTTGCAGTTTATTCTGCACATTTATCAACAGTTCTCTAATTGTCATTAATTGGAAGGTACATACGGTGATGAGTGGCTGCATTTTATGATTTCTAACTCTCCCTTTATGTTATAAATTCTTATAGCACTTTAATATGCGGTATAAATTTGATATTGCACTTCTGTAACTAACTGAAATGTTGCTGTTGACTTCAGTCAGCAAGGTGTGAGGGAGAAAGATCCCTGTGAGCACTTTGAGCACAAGGATCACTCCAGGATGTTACCCGGAGTAATACTTTTAATGCTTTTACCCTTCAGTACAAAAACTGATCATACCCCATTGTCTATGGTTAAAATTACCATCTCTACAGTGTATGTTTTTTGAACACGCACAGAAGCCTCCTTAATTCCCATTTTCAACAACACTTAGAGCTTTACAGTATAAAGCTCTTTACTGCCACCTGAGTGAACATTTTCACCCACAAAAACTGGAAAACATTGGCTAGTTGAGTTAGCTTAGTCACAACTGGAAATGTGTACTGGCTTTCTCTCTGGCTGGGATGTTTTTGCCCATGTCCCTCAAAACAATTTTCGTAGCCACAGAGAAAATACAACAGAATGCTGGAAATACAGCAAAATACATTCCTGAAAGAACTGCTACATAGTCTTAATTTCTGGGATAAACCCTCTCTTTCTATGAATCAATGCCACAAAATAACCTCATGATCTTCATTTCAGGGCCATTCCTTCTGCAGAAAGACTTATCCCAGTGCCTGGAATATTTTTACCATATGCCTGACAAATCGTGAAGGAAATGAGGATCAATAAAATCCCAATGTGAACTCCCCTAAAACATCTGGGAATCTTCTGTAATGGTATTATTGAACTGCACATCTCTTTGCATTTAAAAAATATTTGTTATTGAGGTAGCCTAGTTCTTTACAATGAGCCAACTTCATTCCTGTGCTAGCATTTGGAAAAGGAAGTATTGCCTCTGCTAGGCTTTTGGGTAGTTTAATTTCCAGTCCATTTGACCATCAATTAAAATTACAGTGCCAGGCTCTGTGGTAAAAGCCCCTTTTTAAAAGTATCTCCAGTCTTCCTTGTAATTTTCAAAAGTGTACGTAAAATCACTGAAGCACCTGCAAATTGGATCACTGAAAATCTGAAAAGCAATATATGCCGCTGTCTACAAGGATGGAGAAACAGTAAAACTGATAAAATTTTAGAGTTAATTTTAATTTCTAGAATTACATGAATCAAAGAAAGCTCCTTCATTTTTCATTTATATAAAGATTGAACTGAACAACAAAGGAAAAATGCTAAATGGAAATGTGAAATGGGATAGAGAAGGGATAAGTTAAACCCAGAAAGTTTTGCATAACAATCACAGAAGAAGAGAATTAGGAAAACAGTAGATTTGTTGGGTTTCTTTCATGTTCTTTTCTTTTTTTGAGTGAGACATGAAGAAATCTTTTTTCATGTGTAATTTTTTGTTAACAATATATTGAATATTGTGAGAGAACAAAGAGAACATCTGATTCAAGCGAGCAATGAAGCCAGATTTCCTGAAAAGAAGGATTAAATGGAGAACCATAACGAGGAAAAAAAGTGAACAAAGATCCTCTTTCCTCTGTGAGAGCTCACATTTCACAGGCTCCAAGCAAAATCAGAGGTGCAGCACTGTACAGATCAGCACCAGGGACACAGCAGCTCCAAGGAAGGACCCTGAGGTCTGCACAGTGCTAGGAAATGAAGAAATATGTACAGCTCTCAACAGGTGGAAGGTTCACAGAAATTCTGGCTCAGATTCTTGAGACCAATAAAACCCCAGTAAAAGTCATGGAGTTTCCTGGGTGTCAGATGAGGCTCCAGGCATTCAGATAGGATGTGTGGGACGCCTGAGGGATGTTCTCAGTCTTGCAGCTTGGGCTGGATACCTGGGGGAAACTCCCACCAGTGTCACTGACATCTTTTGATAAAAATCCTTTCTTTAGGATTTTCCCTTCTGGGAAGCTGAGGCCCCAGAAAAAAGAATGTAAACAATGGTTATCTGCTGCTGTGAAATGCAACACATGTTGGATGTGTACAATTAATGGCCAACCCAGGACCACGCTCTATCTGGGACAGAATCAAAGAGAGCTCCTCTGTTATTCATTCCTTTTCTATTCTTAGCTTAGCTAGCCTTCTGAGAACTTTCCTTCTATTTCTTTTAGTATAGTCATAATGTAATATATATATATATATATATATATCATAAAATAATAAATCAAGCCTTCTGAACATGAGGTCAAGATTCTCGCCTCTCTCTTCACCCTGAAGACCCTTGCAAGCCCTGTAACACACTGGGACAGCTTAGCCTGGGTGAGAGCAAATAATGACTGTGGGCTTGAGCACAGCCCTGACAGGAGGAAGGCAGGCACCCCTCAGATCCCTCTCCTAGCTGCCAATCGAGCTATCAAATCTCTCTCTTTGCCACTGGCCACGCACTTGCACTTACCAACACCTGCTCTAAAGCTGAAAGTGTGGGAGCAAATGTAAATATATCAAATGTACAACAAAAAAAAACCTGGGACTGAAGCTACACGGACGTACTTCCATATCTCAACCAAGAGAGGAGAATCAGTGACGTGTCATTTTATTGAAACTGCAGAGCTGCACAGTATTTGTTCAGCTGCACATTTCAAGATCTTTAACTCCTCTTACTACAGATTAGCTATGATGGTTCCACCATGAGTAACTCACAACTGGCAATAGTTAGCAGAGGCATGCAGATCCAAACCTCTTTTTCATCATAGAAATATTAGAAATATTACTTCTCCCTCCAAATATCCTAGGCAATGTAAGCAGCAACTAAAAGCAACTAGCATTTCATTATGAAGTAATCACAAAACAGCACAACTGTTCTTTTCCTGATCCTAACAGACAGAGATAGATCTGTTCTGCCATGCAGAAACGATTGGCAGTGGTTCCTCAGGTTTAGAAAGCAGCCGGGTAACACACACCTCTCTTCCCCACAGCAGCACAGCCTCTTCTGCAATCTAAAGTGAAAACTTGCCTTGAACCATGGGGCACTGCTCTGCATCCCCAAGTTAAATAAATCCACTTATACACATGCCTTGAACCATGACGCACTGCTCTGCACCCCAAGTTAAATCCACTTATACACATGCCTTGAACCATGGGGCACTGCTCTGCATCCCCAAGTTAAATAAATCCACTTATCCAGGAAAATCAAGAGCCTCCACGCCAGCCTGATGGCACAGAAACCTGGCTGGCCCTGCACAGCCAAGCATCTCTCCTCTCCTAGAGGCACATGCCAAGCTGCAGGGGTAAGAGGGACCCAGTGTTCGCATTGTTCCTGAAATGTGGATGTCTGCACTACACAGGAAATATGGATAGACTGTTGAGCACTTCAGCTTGAAAATGAATTAACAGCCCTGCACCCTTTGTTCTCAGTCTCCAAGGTTACCACTTGTGCTTTTCATGAATTCTACTGTTTACCTCCTTCCTTTCCTTCTTGTTTACTTGTTTGGAGCACGGAAAAATACAGACACTAAAACTCCCTGCATTGCAGACAGCTGCCATTTCCAGATGAGGACAGAAGGTGGACAGGGGTGCCAGTGACAAATTTGCCAAGTATGTTCCATCTCAGCAGCCTGTGAAAAGGGCTCAAAGCTACCCGGCTCGGGGCACCTGATGTTTATGGCTCTAATACAGTCCTGGATCACAAAACCCTGCCTGCAGCAGCTTTTCACATACAACCTGGAGGAACGAGCACCAAGGGATGTTTGGGGAAGGCAGAAAGGGAAACAGAGCTCCCACGCTTTGAAAAATGTAAGATCCACAATTAAAACTATGCCCCAGATAACATTTAGCGTCAAGTGAGCTAGAGGGTTGGCCTCACTTTGGAAGCTCCATGGGGCCAGGCTTGTCTTTCCAATAAGCTTGCAAAGTACCTTGCAAAAAGGATCTTAGTCTTGGACTGTAGCTATATGTGCACATCAAAAAAAGGGAAGAGTGGCTGTAGGAACTTAGAATATAATTTAAAATGCTTGTATTTACAGTGACAGTATTAAATGAGGCATCCAAAACTTTTCTTCTTCTGGAGAAAAATCCCATTTTGGACATAAAAATCCATTAAATCCTAAAAAATCTTTTGCAGTAATGGCCTTAATATTTTTGAATCACAGGTACATGAATTTACTCTACCTGTGTTTTGGGCCAAAAGTAAAACTAATGAGACCTGCAATTCCATTGATTTTAACTCAACTACAGTTTTATTCACATATCTGCTGAACTATTTGTCATATGGAACCCAAACCACACAAAGGAGATGTATTTCAAACCACAAGTTATACTCAAGCATTCTAGAGAGCTTCTTGTAGGACAGTACAAGCATTTGAAATAGATTCAAAAGAGGGTGCCTTGCAAAAGTATCATAAATATTGCATCTCCTGTCTATATTAATAATTTCTCATCTATCAGAATTATGAAATGGAGAAACTGTGAACAAATCTTTCAAGAGGTAAGTAAAACATACTTCATTATAACATATGACTCCTAAAAATGGTATAAATACTCTTGAAAACATTGTGGTTTAAGGTGAAGACACTTCAGGAAGAAAGGTATTAGTTAAGGAACAAAACATGACTCAGAGGAGCCAGCTGGGAAAAGAGACTGGAAAGAACAGGCAGGACTACAATCACCAGTTTTCCCAGGTGCAGTGAAAAACAGAGAAGATTACTGAAGAGAAATTTCACGCTAACCCGAACTTGGTTTACTCTTCTTTTTCCTAAAACAAACCCCACCCCTTTGCCTTGCTGGATCCCATCTGTTGCCATCCTTGACAGTGCTCTCAGGTGACCACCAAGAGCCACAAAGCACAGGGGCAAATGAAGCACCAGCAAAAATGTGCACACACCCCTCGGGCCCATGCTGCTCGGGCAGGCTCATGAACTCCTGGATTTCCAATTTATTTTTCACCAGACTGAAGTCCTATGAGGACTGGCACAGCCCAGGTGTCCCAATGAGCTGTTTCCTGTATGTGAGGTGGAACCTTTACAGGAAAGAAAGGACAGCCACCAGGGAACAGCTTAACACCCCAAGTGACTCTAAACTGTTGTACTGTTTCTCAGAGAAAAGAAGAAAACCCCACAACTTTGTAAAAGTTGTAAAGCTGGTATGTTTATTACAGTGCTGGACGCATGCGGAGATTGCTCTCCTCAAAAAAGGCATGCGCACCTCTGAGAACTTCAGGTCTCTTTTTATCTCTCTCTCAAATACATATGCATACAGTTTCACAATAGGTGCATACATATTCATTTTTATGGGTTTCGCGTGACTATTACCACTAGTTCCTTTTCATCAGAAAGAATTCCGAGGTCAGGCTGACTTGCCCTTACAGCAGTCCCTGTCTCTCTCTATCATCTTCTGTCTCCCCCCCTTTATCTGTGTCCTTCACCGAATTAACTTCACTGAGCTTAGGCCTTGCAGTCTGGCTAAATAACTATGGTTTCTAACCACAGACTCAACTCAGAAATGTGCATTTCACCTAAATTAAAATGGATTTCTATCCTGGAAAATTTTCACTTTGCCTCAATACCTTGTAGTGGCAGGTCTCCAAAATCCCTCACGGACTGCCCATGTTTTCAAAGAAAGGAAGGGTGTTACCAAGATAAAAGTTCATATTCTTCATGACCCTCCTTTTGAAGCTCACCAGGTAAATGTGGAAACTTCCCTTCACCAAATGGATAGTATTTTTCAGAATTCAATGCCATAAATTTTATATATGCTATCAATTACATCAAGCATGAGGAAAAATGCTTTACACAAATGTGCAGGAGGGCAGGACGTCTGACATAGCTATTCTTAAAAAAAAAAAGAAAAATGACACATGAAGATGATGGAGAAATTCCATTTTTCGGGAAGATGATGGAGAAATCCCATTTTTCTGGAAGATGATGGAGAAATTCCATTTTTTCTGAAAGCACAGGGAAAGAAAGGCCCTGGTAGGGACCTTTCTCAGAAGAAGGGTACCTTTTTCACTCAACCATGTCTGAAAACACATGTAAAAGACACTGTAGCCATTGTCTATTTATATAAAACACATGTACAATACTGCTAAGGCCTCCTCTTAAAAATGTCTATGCCAGTAAGCTGGTGGCAATTAAGCTAATTAATTACATTAGTTATCACAGATATTTGTTACCATAATAAAGAAGTACCACTAAAACATCATCTGACAGTACTGGAACTAAACAAACACAAACTGAAGCGTTACCTTTTGTTAAGCATTTACTAAATTTTATGTTATGCATTTTGTAAAGATTTTATTCACAAGGATGTCTAGGAAAACCAAAGGGTTTTCAAATCAACATGCACATCTAAACTAAATGTAAACGCATGATCCATTTTTTAAATGCTTGGGGCTGTCTCAGAAAGGCAAGGAAGTACATACACTGCTCTAAACAGGTCCAAGTGGGTTTTGTAAACTCAGAAGGTGCTTAAGAAATACAACTACAACCACATACACACTTCACTGACTAGGAATTGGGGCTCAATTCAATTTCAAGGGCAAAGAAAGAATAAATCATCTGTTCAGTGTAGAGAAAAGATGCAACATTCCAAGTTCAGCATAAAAATTTTAAATTTTATAATTTGTGGTTTCTACCTTGAATATAAAAGTAGTCTATTTTTATTGGTCGAGAATGCCAGTGAATCTTTCTTCAGCTTTTTGGCAATAAGTAGTGGCTTTTTGCCAAGCTGCATTGGTGTTTCCCCCTCTCCCTTTCTGAACTCTCTCACACACCAATATGTACATGCAGGTCTATCAAAGTCCTCCTCATTTCCCAATTATACCCTCTCAGGGTCTCAGTGGAACAGCAGCCCTACAGAATGCCTCTGTGCTCACAGTGATATTGCTTTCCAAAAAATTCGATTCTGGAAAATTAAATGAAAAACCATGGAAAACCAAGCATTTGATCAAAATCCCTGAGAAGTGACTAATGTCTCTCACATGGATTTTATCATATTTTTGGCACTTTCTTTCATGTGCTCTGTGAATCTCAGATATTAACAGAATGGCTCCTTTACCAGAGAAGGTTTACAAAAAAAGGACCAGCATGCTTCACGTCATTCCAGGAGGGAAAAATGATCACAAATCTTTGTATAAAATACTTTCAGAGTGAAAGCTGCTGTATTACAGGATACTTGATCATAAAAAAAACAAAACCAGAGTTTTGTCTGATTTGTGTCTTGGTTCAAGAAAAGGATGCCCTGAGTTTTTTAGAATTCTCATCAACATGGTGGCATCTATCTCAGTTAGAAGAAATTCTCATAATTGGCTCCTCGTGGACTTCTCCCCTTCCAAAGGCAACCTCAATAACCCATGACTGACTCACTAAGATCTAACCCACCATAATTATTGGTATTTCTATGTTTGATGTTACCAGAGGCTGAAAAAATAAGCTGTAATGGAATGATACCACAGAGCAGAATCTATATTTTATGCTGTTGACATGCTCAGAATTTAACAGGACATGGATAATTTCTTCTATTTATTCATTTATCCTGAATTCATGTTATACCAAATATAATTTCTACTTATCCTCAACTGCACTCAATACTGCACTGTTTTATTAAAAATTTTGAGTTTGTTACAAGTACATAAGTTACTTTCAGTCAGTGTGCGTGACTTTCTTACACACACACTTAAAATTCCAGTTATCCAAAGCTAAGCTTTACTCACAGTACACTCTAAAACCAGTTGGGACAGATTTTTCACTCTTAGGAAAGCCAATTTCAAATGAGAATCACAAATACAGAACCAATAATTCCAAAGAGGAAAATGTCCTCTTACACAAAGCAATGCTGCTTCACAGCGTCCTTGCTACATTTAGATACCTGGAGATTCTCGTTTCACTTTATGATTCCTCCCTCAGAAATGTTCATAATGCATGAGATTGACTTTACACAGGTTCACATATACAGGAAGTGATTGCCTGTGTAAGTGGCTTTTCTTTGAAGAGTTGTTTAATAATTTAAGCCTTAAGTTTTGCAGTCACACAGCCCATAATTCACTTCAAAATTTTGTGCATAAACATTTCTTCTTGCTCCTTGCTCAGCTCAGAACCAATGTCCCTGCATGCCAGGACGGGGTGCTTAACCACATCAGTCTGGGACACATTTACAGCTGAGGGAAATCAGTCTTTCAATACAGGGAACGTGTATCACTGTCATCGCTTCTCCTACAGATCTTATGGGGACATTTTAAAATGCAAGGGTAAGAAATTTTCTCCAACTCACTGTGCCAAGCCTCAGACTCCCTTCAAACACAAAAGGCTGGACTTCTGTTTTCTCTTTTTGTTCAATGCCATAAAATTACAGCTGCCCATACTGACTTGCCATACAGGCAATACCTGTAATTATCTAAAGCATGTTAGGAAATAATTGCAGAGAATTAAAAAAGGTAATACAAGATAAGAAAAACTGGAACCACTATTTTCATTACATATAGAATTAATTTTACAACATGTAAATAACCTTATTAAAATTTTAACTAGCGCAGAGAATGTAATTTTTCTTTTGTAGTCCTTGGCATGAAGCTATTAAATCTCTGAAACTATACCAAAAAACCATTGATGTTAATGAACTAAATAATTCAGTGTCAGGAAACACAGAAAATTCAAAATCAATTATCAAACTAACTCTGAAAAATCACATATCCATGCAATTTACAGATGGTTTAAGTTTTTTGATGAAACTCAAAAGAAAAGAAAAATAAAGTCAATGCTTTTTTTATCTGTTTTACTGAGAAAAACAAAAACTATTTGATTCTTTCTAAGCCATACAAAACATTTTGAGCAACAGGAGCTTTATTAGTCACAAACTGTCCCATAGCTCAGAGAAAAAACTTGTTAGAGTTCATAATTCACTAACAAAATTATAATTCATTACTTTCAAATATTATACCCTTACAGCCACATTATTTTTTACATTTGCAAAGCCCTCACTCTCTGGTCTTTGTATTGGTGCCTAAGATTTTAATATCTGTAAAATAAAATAGAACTTCTTTTCCTAAGTCAGGAAATTGCTACAGGTTGATTTCCTACAATTAACAAATCTGGATTCAACCAACTGGAAAGGTTAATTGTGCAGAGGTCCATTTCTAATAAGATAAAAGGACGCACCTCCATTCAGTATGTTAGCGTTCAGAAACACATAATCACGGGGGATTATATGCGGTGCTTTTCATTAAGAGCTCTGGGAATCGGGGTACATTCAACCCAAATCTGACTCCGACCATACATCCGAAATGATCATGTTTTATACTCTATTGTTACATAACTTTCATGTTAATTATTAAACTTATATTGTTCTATTGTATACATAAATTTAGCCCCTCTCTGAATTTCCAACATAGTTTCTCACTATTCTTCTTATGGTTATATAATAATTACATTTAATTACTAAACAATCATCACATCTAACAATTATATAATTTATCATACTGCTTACGCAGGTGCAGTTGATCGGGGAAAGCACAAAGCCTAACATTTTAGATTCTATCTTTAACTTTTTCCAGGGTTCCACTATCAAGTACACAGACTGAAGACATCAGAACTCCCAGTAAGCCTGTATAAGTGGCCTTGCCCCAATCCTATTTGTCCTAAATGGGCTGCAGCTGTGATGTCCTTAATTGGGCAGCAGCTGTGGCTAGTGAAGATAACTGGGATAGAAGGGAGTGGGTTGGCTGGTTAGGGGGAGCCTTGGAGGAGCCCTGATGAAGAAGCAGGAGCGACACTGTTGTGAAGAGCTGATTGTGAGAAAACCACCCTGAAGGTAAGGGACTCTAGAACTATGATAATAACAAGTGGTGATCCCGATGTGATAGAAGATAGGACAGCCAAGAGCTGTGGCACCCTGAGAGCTGGGACTCCAGAAATATGATAACAACAAGATGTGATAGAATATAGGACAGCTGAGAGCTGTAGAAGAACATGGCCTTTGAGTTGAAGATCTATGACAGCTAGGAGCTGTGAGAATATGGCCTTTGAGCACAGAGCTGTGTGTGTTGTAAATGGCCTTTGAGTCATGGGGAAATGTATGTATTTTACTTGAATATCTATATTGTATTTGAATATCTGTAAGTAAAAGAAAAGGGGGGGAATATAGTAGGAGTCCTAGTAAAATCTACGTATTGTATAAGTGGCCTTGCCCCAATCCTAGTTGTTCTAAATGGGCTGCAGCTGTGATGTCCTTAATTGGGTGGCAGCTGTGGCTAGTGAAGATAACTGGGATAAAAGGGGGTGGGTTGGCTGGTTAGGGAGAGCCTTGGAGGAGCCCTGATGTGAAGAAGCAGGAGCAACACTGCTGTGAAGAGCTGTGTGTGAGAAAACCACCCAGAAGGTATGGGACTCTAGAAATATGATAACAACAATATGATAACAACATGTGAGAGCACATCCAAATGGCTGGGAATTGGCAGGGGGCCATGCCTGCAGAGCCTCGGCAGGGCAGATCAGATCAGATCCCTTGCCCAGAGAGGTTATGGACCCCTCACCCCTGGGAATGTCCAAGACAAGGCTGGATGGGGCTCTGAGTAACATGGTCTAAAGGAAAGAAGTCCCTGTCAATGGAACAGGATGATTTTAAAAATCCATTCCAAACCAAACCATTCTATGACTCTTGTTCTGTGAAACACCTGCACAACCTCTCCCAGCATTTCAGGCTATGCAGTAGTAGAAAAGAACTGGGAATTTGATAGGCTGGGCTGAGCCACACATCCTGCTGCTCTATTAGCAGCAAGAGGCTGAATGAAGTAAATCCAGGCCTGCTGGTTGATGAGGCAGGTAACAAAGAGCAGACAAATGGAGTCAGCTATTCAACACCACCTCTGCCTTGGCCTTCTACAAAAATGCCTCTGTACTTGGTTTCAAGAGGTTCAAAGAGAAGATGAACCATCAGTAACATACAAGAAACTATTTGAGATTGATCTTACAAGTCATTGGAATCCAACAAGTCTCATTTGAGCGTATGGAGGAAACTGGGAATGTCCCTTAAACATCATGTTCAGTCACTGTTAGAAATTCATGGAGACCAGAAGAAACACAACAAATGGAGAAAGTGTATTCAAAAATGTCAAAATGCCTGTGTGGGGAACAGGCCAGACAACTTAGTAGCTCAGAAAATTGCATGAGTCCTCTTGGAACACATTTTTGGGCATACAGTGGATAAGGTGACCGGGAGCAGTCAGTATAGATTTATTGAGGATAAATCAAACCTAACCAACATCATGATCCTCTATGATAAAAACGCACATCTGTGGAAGAGGAAAGAGCATCAAATACCACTTTTTTTGATAAGGCTTTCAACACCTTCTAGTCAGGTCGTTACAGACTGGAAAAATGAACTGAAAAGATCAGGATCAGAGGGTGATGGTAATCAGGCTGCACTTTATGCCTGTGACAAGCACTGCACGCACGGATCAATCCTGTGATTTCTCCTTAATATCTTTATCAATGCCATGGAATAGGTGACAGAACACACGCTTTTCAAATCTACCAAACACCGAAATGAGAGCAGCTGTACGTACACATGAGGCCTGGGCTGCCATCAGTCAGAATCTGTATAGGCTTGAGGAACAGCCAGACAGAAAACCTTTCCCTCCAAGAGAAAGCCCAGCAATGCACCAGGCTTCCCAGAGAGGTGGTTCTGCCTCCCTTCTTGCAGTTTCCAAGCTGTGACTGAATAAAGCCTTGACCAGCCTGCTCTGAGCCCAGAGGAAGCTACCTCAAGCAGAGGGTTGGGCTCCAGCCCTCCTGAGGTCTCTTCCAAGCTGAACCATGCTGGGACCCTATCCCTGCCTGCAACCTCTTGCAGCCTGAAATGGTGAGAATATTTCAGGAGCTGCCTTCACACACAGGAGAGAAAGCTTTAGGCAAGATTTAAGTAAATGGTTTGGCTTTGGTAGTCAACTGCACCAGGCACTTGTCTTTTGCCAATGTCCACAAATTTGTCTGCACCCAATGAAACTGTTCTCTGGAGTCTCTGTCTTGTTTTAGAAAAAAACAACAAAATCTCAAATCAAAACCATGTGCCACTAACAAGCAACAATGCTGACAACTCTAGATCCAGTAACATTGAATTGGCCTGCACAGGGGGGTACAGGACAATACCCCTTTTCATATTGTAGGAGAGCTTTAGTCCGGGGGGGAAAAGAAAGCCCAGACAAATCCCTAATTAAATGAAAGCTAGATGAAACTGGAAGCTGTCATCTTTTCAAACTCAGATGAGCTAATGACCTTCTTCTCCCCCATACAGATGTCCTTTGTCTGCCAGTTGCCACATTGTGACTTAAATTTAATAGGCTCCTTACAGGCTATGTAAGTCCCACAGCATAAGTCTGCATATAAAAAGCATATGCTTTTTCCTCCTCTTATTCAATAGTAATATTCTCTTTTACTCAATCTTCCTCTACTCTAATGGTCTTCTCTCACCACCCCTTATCTCCTATTTCACTCCCCTTCCTCAAACCTTTTGTTGTATATGTAATAAAATTATTTGTGCTGAAGCCTCTCTTCCCTTCTTTTTTAACAGTATGATGAGCCAAGAGACTTAATGTCACACAGCTTTCACATGACTTTTAATGTTCTGGACCTGGCTCTCTGCACACTGACACTTCCTGTGTAGCAAAACATTATTTGAAAGTTTGGTCCAAGTCTCTTTGGGTTTATCAGAATTATGTTAAGACTGATAAGAAAAAAACCAGATACCTTATATGTAGCAGGTAAAAAAAACCCTTAATTTTTTTTTTCTTTTTTGTTACTGCAAAGAGTAGACTCCTGCTTTTTCATCTGATAAGTAAAAAAAGCTCATAACATCCTTGTGGGAAAGGAGAAAGTAAATTGATGGTCACATCTAAAAAGCGTCATTGAAAATATAGGCATAAGGCAATAAACTTAAAATAACTGAAGGACTTCAAAAATTTTTTGGTAAATTATGAAAATGTGATATAAACCTGCAAAATTTTTATTGGAATTAAATCTGTTTTCTAGCATTTATGACTGGGGGGAAATGTTACAAAAGGGAAAGTATTTTTAGTAAAAACAGGCCAGCAAAGAAAAAAGTCAATATTCATTTTTTGGGTTTTGTTTGGCTGTTTTGGGTTTTGCTCTGGAATTTAAATAATAGTTCGAATAACATCAGAAAAATGCTGAAAAGCAACTGCAGATGTATGGGCTGTGATAGAAATACCCACAATAAATTAACTGAACAACTGAAACCATCTACATGTCATTAGAAAACTTTCAAACCTTCTAAAATCATGCTACTTTACATTTGAAAAGAGTATTAAAATTAGACAATTTTAAAATGGAGAAAATGAGGGCAACATTAAAACTTTATGCAAATGTAGACAACCAATAATTCCAAATTTCTGTCCCCCTTTTCAGAGGAAATATAGCCAGCGCTCTGAACAGTGCATGGTTAGTTCCAAGCTACTTGAATATTTAAAATCACAGAGCCATTAAGGTTGGAAGAGCCCTCTAAGATGATCAAGTCCAACCACAAACCCAGCAGCACCACCACATTCACCACTAAACCATGTCCTCAAGCGCCACAGGGACACATTCTTTTGGTATTTCCAGGGATGGTGACTCTCCAGCTTCCCTGTGCAGTCTGTTTCAGAGCTTGACAACCCTCTCCATGAAGAATTTTCTCCTGATTTCCAACCTAAACCTCCCCTGGTGCAACTTGAGGCCATTTAGGTTCATCCTGTCACTTGCTACCTGGCAGGAGGGACTGACTGACACTCAGTCACTACAACCTCCTTTGAAATACTCGACCATGAGTGGAGTCCACTGCTGCATTGTACTCCTTCAGGAACGCAGGTTCCTGCTGAAGGGTGACCATGGCTTGAGGGGCTCTTGCTCTCGGTTCAAGGAGAGCAGTGGAGCCTCTTGCAGCAAGAGCTTTGTGTATTTGTCAGTGAAGTCCAGGATTATTTTGAATTTTTCTTCTGCCCTAGTGATAAGGTCGGTGAACAACTCCTCATTACAGTCATTTGTTTTTTGTGTACTACACTCAGGCCTGCTTACTCAGAGGCTGAATAAATGACAGAAATTTTCTATGCCTTGCATTTAAGAATGTTACAGGGCTTGCAAGGGTTCCTCAGGGGTGAAGAGAGAGATGAGAATCTTGACTCCATGATCAGAAGGCTGGATTTATTAATTTATGATATATATGTTACATTAAGACTGTACTGAAAGGAATAGAGAGAAAAGTTCAGAAGCTGCTATGCTAAGAATAGAAAAGAATGAATTAACAACGGAGCTCTCTCTGATCTGTCCCAGAGAAAGCTTGGTCTTTGATTGGCCCTTAATTGTAAACATGCAACATGGGCCAATCACAGGTGCACCTGCTGCATTTCACAGCAGCAGATAACCATTTTTTACATTCTCTTTCTGGGGCCTCAGCTTCCCAGAAGAGGGAAAAATCCTAAAGAAAGGATTTTCCACAAAAGATGTCTGTGACACAAGAATGCCTCAGCAGTATTTCAGCAAGACCTTAAAATATGGGAATGATTTTTGAATTGGAATCTTGAAACACTATTAATGTATCTGAAATGTAAACTTTAATGGTTTTTAAATTTGTTTGAACTAACATTAACACAGCCAGCAGTACAACATCAGGGATCTGTTTCCTTTATATGACACGAACCAGCAAAGCACTTTAAAACATATTGGCCTACAAAACCCCAGCCATTTAATTTACTGCTAAATCTAATGAAGCAAGTTTAAATGAAATCCAGAAATTTCGTCCTGAGAAGTTTAATGGCGGTTTTTAACTGGCGACTTTTTCAGCAGCATCCCCAGCTATTGAGCTTGGCATTAAAACCTTCAGCGCTGTGATCTTCCTTGTAAAAGAGCCAGGAGCAGATGAGTCAAAAGGACAACTGACAGAGGATCCACTGCTTGTGTGGGCTGTGCAGCTGTTCAGCAGGCTTGGAAGGTTGTGGTAAGTAAGTAAGGCCATTCTTTTTGCATAAGGAAAAAAAAAAAAACTCAGCTGGGGAGTACAGACAGAGGACAGTCAATGCTATTATACAGGCAAAGTATTTGCTCTCTTTCACTGGGAATTCCCTTACTGGAATTACTGCATAAAAGTGGATAAACTGAAGGCCGTGGGGAGATACAAACTGTCTAGAAAAGAGCAAATGAGGAGAGATTGGAAGAACTGGAGCAATTTAGTTCCAAGAGGGATACATGAAAGACAGCAAGTTTTATATTGAAATATGGCTTTCTAGCAAAAAGTTCACTTTTGAGCTGTATTGTATTTTACAGTCCTTTATTTAGGCATAAATATTTGAATAAAGAAAATTAAAACTAGGTATTTTAAAATTTCTAATTACATTATGAGCATTTGTCCATAATTTATGTATTATCTGAAATGCAATGTGCTCTAAGTATTATAATTCCAATTTACTGTAATTTCTTGAATCCTGAGTGAGAGATTTTTATCAACTCTGTGCATCAGCTTTATTCCTTTAAAAAAAAATCTGACTATGTATGGTTTAGAAAGAGAACAAGAAAATTATATTCCTCTTGCCCTGTACAATTCTGATTATTTTCTACTAGAAAAAAAAAATGAATCCTTCTCCCTTTCTGCCATGCAAAATTCCCATTTTGACACTTTATATTACTGGACCAATTTCAATAAAGAACAAGAATTACATGAAGGAAAAAGGAAACCTCTCTGAAGCTAAATGCAGCTGGTCTGACAGACAGAAAATGGGCAGAGACAACTGAATCCCACAGTTACTGTAGTCATCACCAGCAACCAAAAACTGGGATGTCCAATAAAAAGGTCCGTAAAGATAGTGATTACATCTGGGACTGGAGTATCTCCTTGGTGCAGCTCACTGCGAGAGTAACACACCAAAAGCAATGCTTGGGCCTAAGGAGCCATTCAGCTGTTTAAGACTATGAAATTCCTCACTTGCTCAGCAGCACTTTTGCATTTCAGGATTCATCAAAATATTAGCAGCTAAGAAATGCATTTGTCTTCCCTCATTGATTCAGACATGACTATTTACACCGCACAAGTGAGTTATTTGAGTAATCTGAGAGAAACGTTCACATTCAGAGCCCTTTCTGGACAAAAAAAAAAAAAATTCTTATTGTTAGATCTTCAGCATATAGTTCCAACTCTAAAAATGCAGGAAATCAACACTTCTACCACCCTGAGAGCAAGATGGCATCTTAAAAAGAAAGAAGAGACTCCACCTGACCACCTGCTGTAAAAGATGGTATCATTCACATCTCCATAAACACCTGGTGAAATGGGAAAAACCCCAGCACTTGGTGTTGAAATATTCAACAGAGAAACCTTCTTGTTTATTGAAAATGTAATTCACAGTTTGATCTGCAAGTTATGGGTTCGCTAGAATACAGGGAACGTTAAGACCTCATAAATTCAGATTTCTGAAAAAGCACTGAATGGTTGGAAAGACGCAAACTGCAGAATTAAACCTATCCTAAATATCTCTAAGATGCCCTTTCCTAGTAGTAGTAGTAGTAGTAGTAGCAGTAATAATAATAATAATGATGATGATGATGAGGAGGATGATGATGATGATGATGATGATGATGCTGGACTCTCACCACCAGGCACTGCCGGACCTGCACCGGGCACTGCCGGGCTCTCACCAGGCATTGCCAGGCTCTCACTGGGCACAGCCGGGCTCTCACCGGGCACTGCCAGGGCTCTCACCGGGCACTGCTGGGTTTCACACCAGGCACTGCCGGGGCTCTCACTGGGCACTGTCGGGCTCACACCGGGCTCTCACTGGGCACTGCCAGGGCTCTCACTGGGCACTGTCAGGCTCACACCGGGCTCTCACTGGGCACTGCCAGGGCTCACTCCGGGCACTGCTGGGGCTCTCACCGGGCACTGTTGGGCTCACACCGGGCTCTCACTGGGCACTGCCGGGGCTCTCACCGGGCACTGTCAGGCTCACACCGGGCTCTCACTGGGCACTGCCGGGCTCTCACTGGGCACTGTCAGGCTCACACCGGGCTCTCACTGGGCACTGCCGGGGCTCTCACCGGGCACTGTCAGGCTCACACCGGGCTCTCACTGGGCACTGCCAGGGCTCTCACCGGGCACTGTCAGGCTCACACCGGGCTCTCACTGGGCACTGCCAGGGCTCTCACCGGGCACTGTCGGGCTCACACCGGGCTCTCACCAGGCACTGCCAGGGCTCTCACCGGGCACTGTCGGGCTCACACCGGGCTCTCACTGGGCACAGCCGGGCTCTCACCGGGCACTGCCAGGGCTCTCACCGGGCACTGCTGGGTTTCACACCAGGCACTGCCGGGGCTCTCACCGGGCACTGTCAGGCTCACACCGGGCTCTCACTGGGCACTGCTGGGGCTCTCACCGGGCACTGTCAGGCTCACACCGGGCTCTCACTGGGCACTGCCGGGGCTCTCACCGGGCACTGTCAGGCTCACACCGGGCTCTCACTGGGCACTGCCAGGGCTCTCACCGGGCACTGTCAGGCTCACACCGGGCTCTCACTGGGCACTGCCGGGGCTCTCACCGGACACTGGGCCCCGAGCAGGCTCTGCCTCCCCGGGCACAGCCGGGCCTGCAGCCGCCACTCACACCGCACCTGCCGGGCCGGGTCCCGTCCGTGCCTGGGGCCAGTAGGATGTGCTCCGATCTGAAGAGCCCCTTGTCCCCATGTGCCTGGGAGTGCTCTGATGTCTCACCGCTCCTCCTCTCTTCACTTCCCCGTGTCCCCCCCCGCCACCCCGGTTTGTACTCAGAACCAGTCTTAAAGGTGCAAAACTTATTTCTGGGCTAAACCGATGAATGGGGATACAATTCAGCATCATAAAGTCACCTCAGGACACTCAGGTTGCCTTTGCAGACACCCAGCTGATTTCTGGCATCCAGCAGGATGCCTGTTGTTGAACAGCAGAGTACTTCACACTCACCTACTCTTACATCAGCTGAGATCAGAACTGCCTTGCTGAGCACGGAGCATGAAGCTGCAGAGTATATCACCATCTGCCTCCGAGTATCTGTGTTCATCTCAAAAAAATGGGGAAAGATGCTTTGAATCTTATACCTATGCTTCCAACTCATGGATAAGCATTAAAATGAATAGCAATTCTGTGCCTTACTTTACTTTACACTACCCTGTATGTTTCCTAAAAACTTCAGAGTACTTTGCATGTACTGCGCATTTCTGCTCACAGAAATTCTCCATCTGTGAGTCAATGACACATACTATCAAGCACCATCTTCAAATTTTTACTTTACTATTGGTCATAGTAAACCAAAAAAAACTACAACTAGTCTTAATACTCACCACACCTAATTGTCCAGGAGAAAATTCAAAAGTCCAGTTCAAACAAAACAGTTTCCGTAAGGGTTATGGCATAATAATGCTCTATTCTTTTTCAGGGATTTCATTATGAGGTAAGTAATGAGCTTTTCTGGGATAGCAGATACAGTTTGCAAGAAAGTCAGTCCATATGACATCAGGAAAAATCGGGATCAGATTTTAAAACCTAAAAGCACTGCCTTTTACATGTGGCCATCCACAGGACAACTAAGAGGAAAAGCTATCCCCCTTTTCCCAAGCTGAACTGTTTCACTGTGTTTCAGCCCACAGTGACACAGCAACTGGTGTCTCAAATGAGACTCAAATGTTAGGGCCACATGCTGGTTGGCACTAACAATTCTTCACACACACACACAGACACAGACTCTCTCTACTCCAAAACTAATAAAATTCAGCTAGAATTCATTTTATCCCATTCAACGCTCTGTTTGGTAGCTTATACATGGGATCTAGTATAATCACCAGCCTTTACAGATAAGGTTGTCAACAGGGCACACTGACACAACTCTGAATTCTCTAGCAGTGCAAAAATAAAGCTTCCAGCTTCTCTGGAGATATTTCTGGAATCCATCTGATGCTGCAGAAGAGCAAGAGGGATCACATCTATACTCACTCTACTTCCTACTGTCGGCCCCCTTCTCCATATGCTGGTATAACCAGATTGACATGGGCTTGAGTCTCTCAGAATATACCCTGGATCAGAACGTTGTGCCACGTTATTTTGAAGATAAACATCTTGGTAAACAGCACAGATCATGCCCAGTCCTCCTGGCATTTTCTGTACTCCTCTAAGTATAGAAAGATTTATGGGGGTAATAAGACCAGTTCAACATAATTAGGAGGTAAAGGCAAAACCCAGTACTGGTACTGGCTTACTGTAGCTATTCTAATAATAACTTGGCAATGACATCTAATTTCATGCTTCCCAGATGGGATTCATAGATTTTTGTATATTTTCTGTAACCCAATAACCACAAGTACAGTTTGCCCTGTGGCAGCTGCGTGTTTCATACAAAGGTAGTGCAAGGCAGAAGACAACAGTTTCTAAAAAACCTCCTAGTGTAAGTATGTTTCAGTTGCGTGTGATTTCACTATTTACTACTACAGGATTTTGTCGCGGACATCTTTTCATTAAAATCCTTTCTTTAGGATTTTCCCTTCTGGGAAGCTGAAGCCCCAGAAAAAGAATGTAAACATTCTGCTGCTGTGAAATGCTACAGGTGCCCCTGTGATTGGCCCATGTTGGATGTGTATAATTAATGGCCAGTCAAGGACCGAGCTCTCTCTGGGACAGAGTTGGAGAGAGCTCCTTTGTTACTCATTCCTTTTCTATTCTTGGCTTACCTAGCCTTCTGAGAACTTTTCCTTCTATTTCTTTTAGTATAGTCGTAATGTAATATATATCATAAAGTAATAAATCAAGCCCTCTGATCATGAGGTCAACATTCTCGTCTCTCTTCACCTGAAAACCCTTGTGACCATCGTCACAGGTTTTTAATGCATTTCCATGTTTGTGTTCCTGACAGGTTAGATGTCTGTGCTCAGTGAACATCAGACTGCCTGAAACTTGCTGGCTGGCATGCTGGTTTTGCTCAAATTGTTTTTTTCTGCATGCCAGGACTATGATTTGTACAAGAACAGAAAAAGAATGACATAAACAGGTGACAACTCCGTTTCCTTCCCATAGAGGCAACATGAACTTTCCAGATCAGTACATCTCAGCTTCAGCCAGGTTCTTCACTATTCCTCTCCAAGGAGAAATCAAATGATACAAGACGCACTCGTGCACCCCAAGCAAGCACAAAAGGTCATTGCTTGCTTTAAATGACATGGAAGTCAGGCTTACATCTCTGTTTTGAAAGGAAAAATCTTCATGCTGAGAAAGGAAAATTCACATGTTTTTCCCCTAAACTTCACTTTGAACTTTAGTAGGCACAGGAAGGCAGAGCATAAAACCATTTTATTCAGCTTTGTTGTTACTGGGTTGAACCTTCTTTCCTCTGCACAGAAAAGCAGCAGAATCAGAGCCACACAAAAACTCATGCGCTGAGGGGAAACCTGCTTCTTCCCACTGGGGGACTTCCAAACAAGACTGCATGGAATCACAGATGCTCTTGGGGAAGCAGATGAGGCTTTGCTTGTGCAAGTCATATTTAATAAATCTTCAGTGTCCTTCAATCGTTCGTAAAATTCCATGTCTTTTAAAAAGCACTGGGACAGCTGCCCCACTTCCTGAAGCCCACACTGCCACCTCACACTCCAGAGCACTTGCCTGGGATAGTATGGGGAGATGAAGGACTTCATCCAAGCACCCAGAGCACACTGATTTCCTCTTTTGTTCATTTCTAAAGATGAGCCCATGCGGCAAGTGCTCCAGGTATACAGATGTATCCTCCTGCTGATGACTTCAAACAACTAAAAAAGTTGTGCATGGAAATCTGGAGACATTTTCCACCTGTTCAGTCACTCTTAGACCACTACTCCCTTCTTTCCACTTCTGACACTTCTCTACCTCCCCTCAGCCTGTAACAGCACTTTGCAAAGCTCTCACTCAAAGGTAACAGAACAGAGTAGGCAGGTTTCCTGCTGTTCCCCTCCTCTCAGGCTGGATTTATAGGTACACTGCCTTCAACAAGCTCAGGAATCACCTGAGGGAGAGGTTACCCCTACTACATCTCAAACCACTCATCAGCTACAAAACAAAAGCTCTTCTCCAGGCTGAGGAGTCAATTTAGTAATTTTCCATACAAATTATACTCCATCTTTGATCACACTTGCTGCTTCCAGCTGTACTGCCTCATTTTACTACATCTATTTTACTCTAAGTTTCATCAGAACTGTGCATTGTAGGCCATGGATGTGTATCCTAAGTAAATATAAAGACATATTGACATCTTTTCTTTCTGTTTTCTATTCCCATCATGTTCTTTAACACTGCTCTTTACTGAGATCATTGCTGGGCAAAACTCCAGAAATTTTTCGAACTGCCATTATAAACTGCTATTCGAACTGCTATTCCTTGTTAGTGTTTGTGTTCAGATCAGAACCAAGGATTTATAATAAATTGTTCTTTCTCATGTGTATTATTTTGCATTTTATTTACATTAGTTTTCATTTGACATTTTATCACCCAGTCACTCACAATCGTGAGAGATTTCATCTCATATTCACATCCGGGTCCACTTCACTGTCTTCCTGAATAACTTTTTGTCACATGTAAGTTAAGTCATCACACTGGTTTATCTCCTGACTGTTTCTTTGAATGCCCGACTGACTCTTTAGCTCTTGAACAAACACAGTTTGGCAAGTTTTTTAAAAATTACTGGAAAGGTACCTTGTTAAAGGCCTTTTCAAAAGTCTAAATTGGTTTTATATCATCAGGCTTTATCTTATCTACCTGCTTAGCTACTCCTTCAGGGAACTGCCATGAATTTGTGGTGTTTGACTTGTCTTCTGAACTACGCTGACTTTTCCCCAAGATACTGTATTCATCTCTGTGTGCATTCATTCTATTTCTTATTGTGGTTTCTATCTCTTTTCCCCACAACAGACATTGGTGTTAATTTCTAACATCCTCACCCACCCCGTCACTTGGGAAAGCTGACTTTCCTTGGATTTTCCTGGGGGTCTGTCACAGACATCTTTTGTGAAAAATCCTTTCTTTAGGATTTTTCCCTGTTCTGGGAAGCTGAGGCCCCAGAAGGAGAATGTAAACACTGGTTATCTGCTGCTGTGGAGTGCAACAGGTGCACCTGGGATTGGCCCATGTTCCATGTTTACAATTAAGGGCCAATCAAAGACTGAGCTCTCTCTGGGAGAATCGGAGAGAGCTCCTTTGTTGATTTATTCCTTTTCTATTCTTAGCATAGCAGCTTCTGAACTTTTCTCTCTATTCCTATTAGTATACTATTAATGTAATATATATCATAAATTAATAAATCCGGCCTTCTGATCATGGAGTCAAGATTCTAGTCTATGTCTTCACCCCTGAGGAACCCCTGCAAGCCCGGCAACAGGGGTCTTTTTTGACTGGTGACAGACCTTTGCTCTGCCCATTGCCACCCCTACAGTGACTAGAGCCAGGACATAACATCCATGGTGTGAGGAGATCCTGACAGCCTCAAATCAAGGAGATCATCTGTCTCACCACACTGCCCTCATTCCTGGGATTTCCCTGGTGGAACACCACATGCCTCCGACGTCTCCTTTGGGGACAGGGTATTTGCCTTTTGGTAGCACCATTATTCTCCATTACTGCGTGTATTTGGCAAATCAACCTTGCAAGCCTGCAGGGCTATCTAAGAGGACCTGAGTATTGAGTTTTTCAGCAACAGACTGCCACAAGGATGGACAACTCCTGCACCTCTTGTCTCATATGCAGTGTTTTGTTTTGCACAGCTTTTTTACTCCTGCAGAACCCTGGCTATGTTTCCAGCACTGTAGGCACCCTGGTTCTGTTTTCTGCTAAATGAAATACTGTGTGATGAAAGGGTGCGTTTCACTACTGCTATCCTGTAATTAAGAAAGCTAAACATAGATCAGATACTGTTTCTCAAGGTTTTTTTTGTTCATTGAATGCTTCATTATTCTGACCTCGTTTTCCATTAGCATATTGAACAGAGTAATGGATACGTATTGCCACCTATTTAAATCCAAACTACCCTGCAATCTGCTTTAACTTAAGTTCATAAGTAAGTAATTGCTTTTGGATTTATAATCAATTTTAAAGTCAATATGTTACTGAAAAAATAACTCTTTTCTTGGAGGATGGCTGTATTTTCTGGTCAGCTTAGTGTTTCTTCTGTGTTTCAAGCAATGGTGTCCCCAACAGACAGAGACATAAATCCTTGAAACTAGGACAAGAAAAACTTCTTCTAGTACAGGATATTGATGTTTAGTTTCTATGAGAAGCTGCAGCCTTTTAAGTCAGTTTGTATCATACCCATGAGGGGGCTGTGCCATTAAGGGCAATGCCCTTAATGAAGGGCAGTATAAAAGCTTCAGTTTCATGGTAATTTCCTCGGTGGCACAAGGACTTATACCATGCCAACTTTCCATTTTTGAAAGCTTTTTGAAAAAAAGGAAAGAATATTATCCTATGTTTATTTCACAACTTGTATTAAATGGCTTTGTGATACACCTTTCTGTATACTAGAGCATCATGAACAATCTGTATACTTCCTCCTCATGTAAACTCAGCATTACAAGCATTTTGTAGCAGCTCCCAATGGATCAAAAGAAAAATCTTTAGCAGTTCTAGAGGCAGCAAGATAATAAAGTTGTCCCTGATGCAAGCAATGTTCACTCATAAGTGGTTTGAGCTGCTGATTAAGGAATGGCTGCAAACAAAACTTTTCATTTCACTGCAGTGACCCAGTTTAGCAAGCATTTCCCAGTATTACATAACGTCCTTTGTTCCTACAGTCCTCTATATGTTTCAATATGCCATAAGGGAAGCCTTTCAATGTTACTCTGAAATGGCACCAACATGTACAACAACCTCCTCAGGAAAGTTAGGGGAGTCCTCCTTGAGCCTCCATATGAAGCTCCAAGCATCTTAAGTAGTACTGTTAGGCTGGTGTAGGCTAAAAACCATGAATGATATTAGTGTGAAAAAATAATCTCCAAATCCTACACCGCTCACTGATTCAGGTGGCTATTTCAATTCCCCCAGAAAAGAGGAGAGAAATATGAAATAGTGAACAGTTTTTGATTGTTTAAAACCCAAACACTGCAAAGAGGTTACCGGGCTGACCAAGGCCCACTCACAGCTGTAAATGTATGTGCATACACACACACAGACACAGACGGACACACTGAGGTTTTTAAAAAAAGTGCTTGCAAAAGATAATGGTAAAGACATGCTGCCCTCATTCGAAAGCAGGGACAAACACCTTCTCCCACCCATGAGTACAAGAGGGAGCCCTGTGCCAGGATGATAGGAGCTGTTTCATCAAAGCTACAGGCTTTTCACTTATTTTGCTCTTTTTGGTCTCCAGGCAAGCACTAAAACCCACTGAAAACATCCATGCAAATGGAAAGAATATTCCTATATGAGCATAAGCTTCAGAATTTTAGTGGCTCCTGTTAAAAAGCCAGGAAAACTACAGCTGTGCTGTTCCTGCAGCCTCCTGGCTCCTGGAGCTCCCAGGCTCTCCTGGCCAGGCAATCCTCACTCCCTTGCTTTGCTCTCTAGGAAACACAGGCTTTCTTGAAGGTCACTGTGAATAGGATTCTGCCTTAATGACTAGTTTTCCCAATTCAAACTGCTCCATCAAAATTTCTCAGCAAACCATAAGGATTAAGAACATATCTCCATATAAAATAGATAATTTGCCCTGAAAGAAGTAGTTTCGCATTATTTAAAAAGTACCAAGCCTTTTAAACAGTTTTGAATGGATTTTAATAATATTCAAAATTAGCGCTCTAAAACTGGAGAAGACTTGAGAAACTCTCCCACAAAGTAAATAGTAAAAATTTATTTAGAAGTTCCCATTTAGGCATTTAGTCTAATAATCAAACATTTTTAATAAATTCCCTACACCTGTAATAGATTCTCAAACATCTTCTGGTATATATTCTACAATTGTTAGTAGATGAGCATTAAAGACATGGGTCTATTCAGAAGTTAGGAAGAGGTGGTGGCTTTTAAAAACACAGTGGGAGTTGGGGTTTTTTTTGTACAGGGTCTGATCCAGTGTTTCCAAAGTGATGAGATGAAATATGATATAATTTTTTAATTATGCATATTTCAGTATTATTTTATTCTTTTTCAACTTCTAGTTTTGCATATGCTTTATACTATACATAATTATGAATACAACAGTATAATAAATACATAAATGTATTGAGGAGATGTGCTCAAACAGATTTTGAACTAACAGGGGTGTTCAATCATAAAAACTTTGGAAAGTTTTCATCTGAACATGAAATTAAATCACTTAATCTGATCTCATGATGATGACTGCCCTCTCCATTATGCAGCTCCTCCCAAAAACACCAAATTAGTGAAGACCTAAAGTGATGGAATAGAAAAATGGAAGAACTCTGAGCTGTTTGCTGTGTTCTTGTTCACACAGACAGCAGAAAAACTCTGTCACAAAGGGGAGTGTGTCTACATCAGGAATACACAGCCACCCGTGTGCTGGCACTACGCTCTGCAGAAAATACCCCTCACAGAACACAGCAAGACACATTCTTTTGTCCTTTACAGGCACACTTTCTTGAGCAGCAACTTGAATTGCTGCAATCTGACTTCTTTAAATGTCAATAGTGATAATGGGGTTTTCCCCCCACTAGCTGCCTTAATAAATTGCTCCTAGAGTTACTGAAGGTGTGAATGGAAAGAGCACAGCTGAAGAGTAACACTCAACTCAGAGTGCAAACATAAATCCACTGATGACTACCTTGCTCTGTAAGTTCTGTCACTGATCTATATTCAATTTTTACTCACCTTTTGCTGAAGACAGAAGAAATTCCATGCTTTACAGTGATTTGCTTGAACTAGACCTACAATTCTGACTTTCTCTTAATACAATAAACTTCAATATTCACTGGCTCCACAACAATTCTTTCAGTAAATCTTGAATGTCAACAGTGAGAACGTGGGTTTTTCTTTCTAGAAACAATAGTACAGTCGGCAAAGAACAAAATTTTAGCATTTCTAGTGGGGGTAATAAAAATTCCAGTTTCTTCTCAAAAACATCAGTCATGTCCAGCCACTTCCAGTTATGCTACTGAGTGCAGTAACTGCTTTTCATAGCACCTAAATAGCAAATTTTAAATAAGCCAGAACTTTTAATTGTTATCCTTGAAAGCACCCATAAGGAGGTTCTGGTAGCTGGTGCTGTACTGTCAACTAAAGACCATCTTGGGAATAATTTTTTAACCTTAACCTCCGCAGCCCTGTGGAGGATAAGGAGATGATAAAAATATATTATAAAGCAAAGCCCTTCTCCTATTGCCTTCTGTTTGTTTTAAACAGACATATTTTATGCACATTGTCATTATACTCATTTTCTAAAGGGCAATTATAAAAATCCTTTTAAAGAAAATCAATTTCTTAGACTCCTATACGGGTGCTGCTGACATCTGATGTCATTTGACTTTCTGTTTGTCACATTGTATAATTTCTCCCACTAGGCCCTTCAATAAATTTTTCTGGAGATGCCTTCAAGGTATAATTCGTATCTTAGTACCTTGATCATTAGCTCCTGTTTCTACGAGAAGCCTTGTAGGAGACATTATGAAATGTATTTGCAATCACCCAGTGCCCTATGCAGAAATTCAGGCGAGCAATCTGAATATATTGCTTGAGTGCAAACCCCTGATTTATGTTTTCATTATGTTTTCAACCCTTCAATTACTAGAAAGTCTTCCATCTATGTATCCCAGGACTGCTAAGAAGTGTATAAACCTTCCAAGCAGCATTTTTGTCTGAAATCACATGAGGTAATGATTGACTTGATGGGACATTCGAGACTGATGGCCGTACTTCAGCACACCTGCCAGACCCCTCTCAACAGAAATGTAAAATAAAAAAAGTCTTTCCCTGTTCAAACATTGGCTGATAAGAATAAAATCCTTCCTCCTGTTTTTCTCTCTCAGAGCATATCTTGCTTTACGTAAGTGCCTAGAGCCTGCATAGCAACCCAGGCATTTATACATAACTCCAATTCTGGCAAATTCTGGTTTCCAGATGATTTTTAATTTGAATATGGCATTGTTAGCAGGTAGAGAGACAGCTTTTTCTCAGCACTGCTGACCTAATAAGGTCCTCACAGACAGAAAAATGATGGCCTCATGTCACATCCAGGTGGCAATCACATGCCTGAGTGAGACTTAAAGAACAATGACCCTGAAAAACTGATTGCCGAAGATCCTCAGGAACGAGTATTGCATCACCTTGGACACAGTCTACAGTCCAGTAAATGCTTTTTCCTTAGAGATGTGCTGTTTCTTGTCCGCTCTTGATCACGAAATACTGTTTTCCTTGCCCTCTCTCCTCAGGTGGTATGTAAATTATCTGCAAGATTAACAGTCAGCATTGAGCTCCTGTGACCGACTCTTACAAGGCCATTTTGGTTATAAAAAAGGGTGGTCCCCTAAGCTCACACCTTTCTTTGGCAGGAATTTATGAACTAGCTTTAAGCACCATTGACAGCCTGATACATGGGTCACTTGCAAATCAGTTTTTCTTGCTGAATTATTACACTATTAACTCCACAGCTTTCTCAGCTTTACGAAGTGCACTTCTGCAGTGTGTGTGAAGGATGAATAGCCTCAATAAATTCCACTACAGAAAGGAACAATGAGGAGAGCATATTGCTGACTTTAGGATAATGAAAGCAACGCTGGATTTCAGATTGTTTTGATGTGATTAACATTGTGTTCTCAGAGGTGAATGATTTTTAAAGTTTTCATTTTCTAGAAGCACATATGAGAAGTGGATTCAGGAGACGAGACAGGATTTTATGGTTTTTTTATCCCAGGATTATTGTTCCAGGAGCATCCCTCTGAACCACCCAACCAAAGGGCTCACAGTGTTTTCTATTTAGTGTGTGTGGACAAAATGCAAGATCCCTGTGCCCCTGAGAGCCAGGTTAGAGCACACACAGAGCAGGCAGGAGGGGGGGTCACAGCTGCAGTAAAGACACTGGGAATCGAGTCACAAAACCCCTCTTTGCCAAACCTCAACCACTTGCCTGAGCAGCCACAAGATGTGGAAAGATCAAGAATGTCTCTTATGCCACATTTCTTGGCAGCAGTCTACTCCAGACTGCATGGGCCAATGTCAGACCTAGGTATCATTAATGATACCCCAAATATTGGCTGTTGGAGAAATCACTGCAGTGAAATTCTCTAGATATAGGTACAGGACTTCATCACTCCAGTACAAATTTTGCAGTTGCCAAATCACTGCTGTCACAGAGCCTGGATAATAAATGCCTCAAAGGAGTCTTTCATTCCCCATAGTACCTAGTTCAGCCTCTGATGATGTCAGTCAAATGTTAGGTGTCAACATTTACATGTTCATAATACGTGCTGGGGAAAACAAAAACCACCAAAAATCCCAGAAATTATTGTTTGATTATGAGCCTCAATAGAAAATCCAGAAAAAACTCCTATCTGTAACCCATAGTCTGACAACCATTTTAAACTGACCTTTTCAACTTCAGATCTCTTCACTAGAAGCAATGAGCTACAGCCATGGAAGCTGTTTAACAGACATGATCTGCTCCTATTCTTTGACCAACACAACTAAGACTCATTATTTTAACCACCTCTGTAATTGTCTCAGACATACATGCCCTCAGCAACACAGGGAGGCAAAATTCTCTAAAACCAAACCAGCTGTTTTTCCTTATAGGCTGGAATTTAAGAAACTGAGAATACTTGGAAAACCTCTGGCACTATGTAACTGTGTTCACGCTGCAAAGTACTGTAAGTGAAGAAAAGTTAAGTCCCCAAGGAAAAAGACCTTGAAATATAGAAGTAATTTTCTTTGTAAATCTCTTCTGTCAAGATCTGTCCTGTGATCAACTGGCCATAATCATCATATGGGCATCTGAACTAAACAAGAAAACAAGGACATAACAGCTTATAAGAGACTTTAAGGTTTATCATTGGTGTTACTTTGTCTAGTAGAAATCATTCTAATTTCTGTATTTGTAATTTGTTAAGATTATCGAGTGTGGTTTTTCTTACTTAAACCGAGTGACATCTCACCAGTTGATTGAAACCAATTATATAATGAATCACAGACTATCACCTGCTCCTATTAGAATGGACCTTAGATTAGTAAAAAAATTAATTAAGCCCCAAGACCTACTAAGGATCTTGAAGAAAAACTCAAGGAAGCAGAGAGAACTCTCCAATGTGATACAAAAAGAAATAACTGGAATTCTGCAAAGAATCAAACAAAATGTGGATCATCACTGGTGGGATGTGGTCTTTAGGTGGTCACCAACTGCAAATAGAATCTTTAGTAAGTTGTGTCATCCTACTGTAGTTTTGTTAATATTAGTTGGAATGAGTTTAAGATTATCCATTATCAAACGTACATGGTGAAGCACTAAAGTACACTTGTTGTCATAAGAATTTGTACGAAGTAAAAGAATTCACTTCCTCCTTTTAGGAAAGGTGGGAATGAGGCAAAGTGAAAATTTTCCAGGATAGAAATCCATTTTAATTTAGGTGAAATGCACATTTTTGACTTGAGTCTGTGGTTAGAAACCGTAGTTATTTAGCCAGACTGCAAGGCCTAAGCTCAGTGAAGTTACTTCAGTGAAGGACAGAGATAAAGGGGGGGAGACAGAAGAGGATAGAGAGAGACAGGGACTGCTGTAAGAGCAAGCCAGCCTGACCTCGGAATTTTTTCTGATAAAAGGGAACTAGTGGTAAAAGTCACGCGAAACCCATAAAAATGAATATGTATGCACCTATTGCGAAACTGTATGCCTATGTATTTGAGAGAGAGATAAAAAGAGACCTGAATTTCTCAGAGGTATGCATGCCTTTTTTGAAAAAAGCAATCTCCACATGCGTCCAGCGCTGTAATAAACATACCGGCTTTACAACTTTTGAAAAGTTGTGGCGTACTTCTTCTTCTCTCTGCAAAACATAATGAAATAAGATAGTACCTAAGCATCTGGCAGAAAAATGAAGAAAACCAGTATCTTTTCACTTATCCCTGCTAATAGCCAAAGGAGTGGCACAAGCAGGGAGAGCAATGCTGGAGGTCAGTTTGTGGTGCTGCACTTCCACGTTGTCCTGGTCTCTGTCTCACTGTTGTATTCTCTGCTCAGCATGCACAGTAACTGGATACTAGCAAGTGTTAGGGAGAAACAAAAGTCATTTTAAGAGAAGAAGGGGTTACTCTCATCTCTACCCTCAGAGATTAATGGCCTCCTAGAGCTTGCAACATACACCAAGGACAAGCTGTTGTGGTTTTCCAAGGAGAGAATGGTTTCACTCACATTCACACTAAAAACTACCATCCGTTTTTCAGCAGAAACTAAAGAGAACAGACCTTGAATTTTCAGTACTCATTCAAGCATTCACACATGTAATGATTTTACCTAAAATACCATCTCTAGGAAGGCACATGGAAATTCATTTACTTTGTTTATCAACTTACTAAAATACCCCTTTGTTACACTGAAAGACAATGTTATAGATGGATAATGAGATTATTGGCTCTCACAATTAAAGGACAACTTTTCTGTGAATATTAATAAAAGCTTTAGCGATGTATAGTTATGTTATTGTAGTTTAGATGTCCTCTGTTTTCCCCATAGTTCCCTTTTCCCCCCCTGTATTGTGACCATCAGGCAGGCAGGGGTGTCTAGGACAGGCACAAAGAAGGCTGCACATGTGCCCCTTGCATGGGGCAGCTGGGAATGGAAAAGCTTGGTGTTCAGGGGGTGAGGCATGGCAACACCTGACCTCCAATCCAGTTACAAAGCAGTTTCCATTGATAAATGGCAAAGAGGAGCTGACTGGCAGAATTTGGGAGGGGCCAGGGATGGCTGATGCAGCCCCCAGGGGTATAAAAGACAGAGCATCCATCTTGAAGAGGAACCAGCCATGTGGTATCCACAAGGGCAGTTCCCAGCGCTGCAAATTTTTCCTTGTATAGTCCTTTTGTTACATTTTTGTCAAGGTTTAATAAACCTTTTTAAATTTTCAAAGTGAGCAGATGTTTCTCACAACAATAAAGGAGTAATCCCAGCAGGAAAAAGCAGATCCTCCCCTTTCCTCAGTGAACTTAAATTACTATGTTCTACCTTATGTATAGGTGCAACACTGAGACGCCATGAACTATCAATTACACACTTTTGTTTGTTTGGAAAAAAAAGTCATCCTAAATGTTCCATTTCTAACCATTTCATTTTACATGAGAATAAGTCGTTTTATGAAGTCCACCTGTAACGGTTCACTGAGAATTACATGGAAAATGTTCCACATCCGTATCTCCCAAGCCCACTACCCTGTGGCAACGGTATCTGAGAATTCCCCTTCTCCAGCCCAGTGAGTTCCATCAGCAGGGGAAGGGGAGTTCCGTGCTCAGCATCATTCCTGAGCACAGGACACACACGCAGCAAATGTTCCCCGACGTGAGGAATTTGTTTCACATGGTATTTTGGACCGGCTTTTAACACCAAAGGGATCTCAGCAGGGGATACTAGACGTTAATTAATATGGATAAAGAATAATAATGATGTTTATCAAAGCAATGAGGCTTTCAGATGAAATGCACTACATCAGTGCAATTTATTAAAATAATTTAGTTTTTCCTATGGGCAAATTTGCAAGCCACCACTTAAGAAACCTGACAAATGATGCAGCTTCTGCAGATGGAGTGCATCTTGCTTTACCATGAAAGCATCCTATTATTGGGAAACATTAACAGCCATATGATAATTAGACTCTAAAAACTATTTTTCATAACTAAGTTTCTTAATCCATTTGGTATATGAATAGAAAAAAAATTACTTGTGGAATATTTATGATAATCCTTAAACTGGGCATAAATAGCACAGAAATTATTAACTCTCAGGAACACATCAAGTTATGAGAAGGCAGCAGAATGCTTAGTAAAATACACAGTTGAATACTTCAAACTACATTAACACAGCTGCACATGACACACAACTTCAATACTCATCAATCAAAGCAATAAAGGGGGTCATGTTGTGTGGTGTGTTTGGATTTTTGTAAAGCAAAACAAAGGGCATGCCCCTGCTTCCCCACCCCCACCAAAAATCCTCTTTGGGGCTGATTACATAACCAAGCCTAAAGCAATGTTTCTCTAGAGCTTCCTGAACTTCAGCAGAAGCATCTCATGGAGAAATTCAACCCACCTTCCATGTCCAAAGCATTTCAAGCTCCATTTGCTGCAGAATGCTGATACCCACCATTACCTGACCTAATTGAGAATCATTATGTGCAGCTGGAACTGAAGGTCCCCTGTGATCTCTAAAGCTCCTCCAACGTCTCCAGGAGAGCCAGAGAGAGTGTTCTGCTGTACAGACATCTCCACTAAAACGCAGGCCCAGGAGAGATTCCAATGTATTGTTTTGAAAGAGTGTGAACGGACATTTAATGACTCTGCTTTGAACATATCCAGGGACTACTGATACAAAAGTGGGTAAGAAATTTTTTTCCATGAATATTTATAATTGACATTTAAACACTTTACCTTTTGTTCTACTTTTGATTGATTACTCATATGGTAACTTGAGCTCTCTTGATTTTAATGCCCAAGAACAAGCTTACTTAGTTGAAACCTACAGAATGCATGACGCTGAAAAATGTTGTTACAATTTCAGGCTATTAAATAAAACACCTGCAAGAAAATTTACAATAATGATCTCTAATTTCAATAAGAACTCCATTAATAAACAAATTTTAAGAGGAACAAACAGTAATATAGTACATTACATTCTTACTTAAAATATAAACCGAGTTGAGAAAACTATGAGCAAGAAATAGCAAGGTTTTCTTGCTATCAATACTATCAGGTATTACAGAGTGACACAAAACCTAAGAAGTGTTTTGTTTTCAAAGAAGATTATAAAACTGCTCTAGAACAAATAGAAGGCATTTTAATTGCATTCAATAGACAGAAAAGCTTCTCTAATTTCAATAGGCTTCTGACAGAACTTGGTATTCAAATTCAGATACAGTCAAACAAGGTTGAAAACACTGGATTAAAGTAACAAAGAGACAATAGAATTAAGGCCCTTAAGAGAGAAGGATATCTAAATAAATCAGCTGTTTCACAGGCAGCCAGCAATAGGATTTAAGTTGTGCATAATGTGCCCTTTTCAAAACCCCCTAATATCAACTGAAAGGCTCCCCCTGACAAAAGAGGTCAAATCAGACAGCAATCATGGTACTTCACTCAGCGTTAGCAGCAAACAACAGAGTAGCCAACTGAGATAAAGACATAATAACTAAAAACTCCATTTTCAACTAAATCAAACATATTGAGGCACTGAAAGAAAAGATTGAGTCAAAAAGCAGGGCTGATACTTGCAGTCTCATTCAACACTTCAAAACAAATCCCCTCCCTTCAGTCAGGAACATAGAGACGGCTTCCATGAGCCACCCAGACTTTTCATACTCAGATTAAGGTTTCACTCAGGGCCAGAGAAAATCAACCTAAATTTTGTTTTTCCTCCCAAACAGAGTGAAATTGAGGTGGTTGTAATCAGTAGTGCTTGTCCAGCCTGGAGTACAAACCTGTCTCAAATCCTACAACCCCTTTGTGAGAAATTGCTACTCACTTTTCATAGTTTAGGAAGGCGTATTAAACCTTATAAAAAATACAGCAGAAGACTGAATAAAGAAAGAAGGTTATAGCACCGGGAGCAAAAAATTTTCCCTGCTATATGCTCAGCCCCTTCACAATGGAGGTTTTTCCCTTTTAACCCTCTAACCCCTCCCAAAGTTCTGTCCATCCACCCCTTATTTGCTGTCCAGTGGTGGAGACCTCTTCCTCAAATCCTGGTTGGAGTTCAGATGTCACTATAGTGACAAGCTCAGCCCTGCCAGGTGTCCCAACTCCAGCTGTCCCTTGATAACCACACAAGGGGGTACAACACAACTATAAATCTATGAAACTTTTCTTAACCTATATACATGATATCTGTCTATTAATTGCGAGAGTCAATCATTGCACTACTCACCGATCACACCTTTAACCCCGGGGTGCCGAAACAGCAGTAGCAGCCTACGACTCATCCACAAGCACTGCAGAACACCCAGAACAGCAAGCAGCCCTGTCCTGTAAGGAGACCTTACCCCCTCAGCAAGGACTTCACTTTAAGTGCTGCTTTTCCTGCTATCCGTGAAAAAACGCCAATCGCTTGTTTTTAAAATTTTTTAAAAGTTTAATAGTAATAAAATGGTTAAAAAGAATAGTAACACAATTAGAGTAATAACAATTTGGACAAATTGAATTAGGACAATATGAGACAATAAAAGCAAAGAGTTACGGAAGTCTGGGTACCTTTTTCTGGGCATCACGAGCCCAAAAAAGGACACCCGTTAACAAAGGATTAACCCTTAAAAACAATGACCTGTTGCATATTCATACAGTTCATACATGATGCATAAATTCCATTCAAATACAGGATTCTGTCTGGTCTTCATCAACTTCTTCCCTCTAATCCTAGCAGCACCTTCAAGGCAGGAAGAAGTTAGTTTCTTCTGATAAGAAGGCAATAAATTTCCTTTCTCTGAAAGTCCCAGGTGTCCTGGGACTGCTATCTCGCCATAAGTCCTTTCTTTTAAACAAAGCATCTTACATAGCATAGTTTCTATTTTAACAATTTTTATAACCTAAAACAATATTTAACACAGTACTTAAGAAAATTAATACAGCATTACTTTCTAACACAACACATATAATATTCATTTTAATATTTGCGAAAAGCCAATCATAAAATACATGCATTTTTCACACTATTATTTGCTTGGTTTTTTCACAGCATATTAAGACTACTAGACCTGCATCTCTGTTATTCACGCTGTAAAAATAAAGTAGAAGCAGCACAACAACAGTGAACCACTGACAACAGAAACACACAAATACCTGTACTGGAGACAAAATTAAGAGTCTCTTGTTGCCAATGTGAAAAAGGACGGATCACCTGAAAAAAACATCACAAGTCTATCATTGCAAGTTGTTCAGCATCCACATGAAGAAGCTACCTAGACTCTGTGACTGCTATAAAAATCGAAAAAATAAGTACTCACCTTTGCCCTAATTTTGAAAAGAGGAAAATGAGGAAGGGAATTACCGATCATAGTTGTTAAAAACGGGACCAGACTCCCGGTACTGAAGTGATTTCAGCATTTATTATGAGAAAAAGGAAAGGCCTAAAGCAGGGGGCCCCGGGCCAAGCAGGAGCATTCCTGTCAAGGATGCTCAGCAGCGATGGCCCTGATATTCCACATGGAGCAGCACGGCTTCCCTGGGTCAGATGCTCCTTTTTATCCTGTTTTCTATGCCTCTGGATTGGTTCCTTTTTGTATCCTTCATTCAATCAAGGCTTCAGGCACTTGATTGGCCCATTACAGTTCTGTCCAGGTTGGCTCCTTTAGTGTGGGGAGTGGTTCACTTTACTTCAGTGTATTAAGGTACGTTGAGTACTGTATTTCTTATAACTACCCTTTTTTAACCTCTTTTACAGTATAACAACCAAACTAACAGTACATGCTTAACAATTATCAACTATTTAACAACAGTTTCTAACCTATTTTTAACAAAAATATTGAAAGCCGTTTAACTCATTACGCCAGCAAATAACTTCCCTCTCTCCCATAACGTTTGCCTACACGTTATGGGAGAGAGGAGCATTGTCACAAATGAGAACAACGGAGAGAAAATTTCTGGAACTTTACCTGCTGCAACTGGCATTAGCTATACTGGAAGAAATACAGAAATATTTCAAAGCACTGGTAAGCAGGAGGATAGAAGATGTCATGATGAGCAGTTAAGCAGAAGAGATCACATCTGTACTGAATAAGACAGAAGGTCAATCCTACAAAAGAGATGGGAAAGCAAAGAAGTTTTGTTTAGTTTCATGTGGGAAAGAGCACACTTAAAAATTGCTCTGAACACAAAAGCAGAGAAGGTCTGTTTCAAATAATAGAAATACTGACTGTCCTGCTCCTGGCCACTGACAGAGCAAATGGCAATGACAGAGACATAAATCTGACACCAAAGTCTTGAGCCATCCCATATCTGCCCTGAAAAACAAACTACCTACTTCTAGAGGAGAAGTACTCAAACTCTGTGGGCATACTTGGGAAGAGTTAGGACATGAGTCCATTTCCAGCTTGCCAGCACTGGGCCAGGTTGTGCTGTAGTCTTCAACCTTCTCAGGCCCTCCGTGGGCTGCAGAATCTGAAACATGTGACAGTGGTCAAAAGGGTTTCAGGATGAAGAGAGAGGCGAGAATTTTGACCTCATGTTCAGAAGGCTTGATTTATTATTTTATTATATATATTACATTATAACTATACTAAAAGAAAAAGCAGGAAAAGTTCTCAGAAGCTAGCTAAGCTAAGAACAGAAAAGAATGAATAACAAAGGTCTGTGTCTTTGTGCAGCACAACATAGATTATAATGCTCTTGCACCTGACCTTACAGCACTTTCGGTACAGGGGTTTTCCACAAGTACTAAGTACCATGGATAAAACCTGTGCTAGGTGACCATACTTGTAATTTTCATGAGCAGTTCTTTGAATGCAGCAAGGCACAAGGTTGACTAAGTATGCTAGTTTTGCTTCTTACTTTTCCAAGAATTTTAAAACAAAGAAAGAAAAATGAAAATAAAACAGCACTATATACCCAACTATAGAAATGTGCAGGGAAAAAGCTATTTACTTTTCCTAAAGGGTTTTGACCCCCACAATTTTCAGTTTGTTTATGATCTGTTCTTCTACCTTCAAGAAAGCGAAGCCACGTGACTCAGAACATTACACTCCTCTACAACCCTCAGTTCATCTAATCTACTGGGACACAATTTGCAGTTCTGTTAGATGAAAGTGGAGTTCAGAAGAAAAAGGATGGAGTTGTTAGCAAAAACTGCTAAGCTAATTTTTGCCAGCAGCAAAGTTCATAAATCTGATGCAGGCAAAGCCTTAACTCTTTAACCTGCAAAACTAAGGCAAGAAAACTGTTTTCGAATCCCATTCAGAACAAATGAATCATGTTCACTTTCAAGTTTCTTAGAAGTGCAGTTCATGAGAAATAAGTCTGCAACTGCAAATGAGATTCAGCAAAGGTTCTACATAAATACACATCTCTATACTTTTAACTAACATGACAATACTTCTGCAAAATGAAAGAGAAGGAGCTGTTGAAATGTAAAGTAACTTATAATCAAATTACTTGCTTCTCTAATACAGTGAACATGCTATATTTAATAAAAAGTAAAATGCTAAGTGAAAAGCAATTCACTAGAAATCTTGGTCTTTGCTGATAGGCAGACAGCCTGTGGGTTGTTTGATCCTGTTCTCTTCATCCCACATAGAATCATATCAAGGCACAGCCTTTTTTCCAATGCTCATTCATCCCTAAAATCTGTTGCTTTGTTTCACTGTTCTTTTGGCTAGAAAGGAATTGGCAAGAACCGCCTTAACCACACATTCTAAAATTGTTTCAGTGAGGCCTTTCAGTCTTGCTTTTTGAGAAATGCTCCATTCTGATTCTTAGCTCAAGCAAGTCAGTGGTGATTACACACCAGTACCTGCTCAGAAGCACTGCCAGATAAGAAAATCTTGCTCTTAGAGAAGACTGATAATGTACAGGTTTGTACAGGTTTGACAGTTCACACATCCTGAACAAATGATCCCGCAGCTTTAATTAGCAGTTGATATTCTGGAGATATTCCAGTTTAATGATATTATTTTATAATCGGTATCCTCAGAAAAATCTGAAATCTTGAGAAGGCAGCCACGCTGTGTTAAGATGATAAAGACTTTATTAGGGAGGCACTGTGAAAGGAAACCACTGTATCCCAGTTGTGTCTGTGTAACAGTACTGGGAACAAGCAGGTTTCTATGCAGTTACTCCTCACTTTTGGAAGAATGAAGGATAAGGAGTAAAGCCCATTATAAGAACAGGAATTTTACTACAGATTTTCACCGTTTTGAGTTACCTTCATTATCTGAGGGAAAAGGTAAAGAAGAGGAACAGCAGCTTTATCAGAACAGCAACTTCACAGGTGCTTCTACTGGCATGGAGGAAAACAGCCCAGTTCCTCTTCCTCCCTGGGCTCCCACTGTTAAACAGCAGAGGAAACAACCAGAGGTGGTTGTGCTCTCAGAGCTAATACCGACCCAACAAGCTACCAGGAACCAGCACTGTCTGCTCAGGTTTCTGCGACAAACTTCATGCACTTCCTTCTGTGTTTCTTGGAATCCTTAAATTCCAGAATAAGACTGTCAAAACCCAGCAGGAACACACAGGGATTTCCTTCCTGGGAAGAGCAGCAGTGCTCAACAGAAGGCACTGGAAGCCAGCACACTCTAGCTGAGCTGCAGATAAATTTTGTGCTTCTGTTCCCTAGTTACAGCACCAAATGAACGTATCTGGTTGTTGCTCACTGCTGAGACTAAGCCCTTGGCTGACTCTCAGTGCTTGTGGAGCAGTTCTGGGGATTGATGCAGACTGCAGAAAACTGCTACAAAGAGAAAACAATGGCAGAAGTGGCACTGATCTCTGTGTCTGTTTTGTTGGTCTTAAGATGTAGCTGCCTCTGCAGAAACAGCACAGATCACTCAGCTGCTGCCACCTTGGCTTCCAGGTCAGCACTTCTTTTCTCCCAAGTTGTAAGTACATCCTCCAAGAAATGCCACCATCTTTTGCGCGTTGGCCCTTTGGGTCCTGGCAAGAACAACCCAAACTGGAGCTATAGCAAATCTCCTTTTATGCAAACACAAAACTGAAAAGGTTGGGGAAAGAAAAACCAGAACATTGTGACAGAGCCACAGAAGGAGCATTTCTTGTGCTTTTCTGCTCCAAATATACAGGACATTATTCAAGCTACGGAAAACTGAACTTCTAAGTCTTTCCCACTAACCTTTCTACCATCTGTTTCTTGAGTCCTTCTGTGTTTTACAGGTCACAAGTGTATTGGTTACTGTCATCCACGGCAGTCTGAGTACTCTAAACCGACTGTCAAAATCACACGGGATCCAAAACAAGACCTTCCTCGAGGTTACCCAGTATATTTTCCTCCAGTTCTTCCCCTCTACAGTACTTCTTTCTATAGTCACCTCTACCACCTCAGTTGCTAACACACGAGCATTTCATACAGGCTACAAAGATGCCACAAATTTTCCCTCATACAATGTCACATTGCAACTGATCTGAAGCTGCCTCCTAAACTCTACAGTCTAGAAGAAAACAAGTGCCTGGATAAGGTAGGAATAGGTTGGATTCAAAGCCAAGCAAAGACCTCAGCCAACCCTGTTTTGGCTGAGAAGAAGACACACCACTGGCCAGGGAGCTGGGCAGAGCGAGGTCCCATCCCATCAGCTCTCTGAGCCCAGGAAATTCAAAGTCCTGTAAAAAGGGCAGCTATACTGAACTCACGGCTGTTTGCCAAGGACTGTCGTGTGTCTGTATCCAACCCACAACTTGATGTAACAATAAAAATGTAGGAGAAATATTATCATCTTCACAACAATATAGGCTTTAGTTTATACCTTGACAAAATACACACCAATCAAAACAAAGACAGACATTTTGAAGTTAAATTCACAAATTCTTTCTAAGTACACTAAGTACACTATCTAAGCCTTTCTTCCTATGCCCTCTTCCTTGCCAAGTATGAAAAGCACTTTGGTCAGACTCTGCCTCTTATCACCAAATTGTCCTTTACTATCATCTACTCAGGAACAGTCCCAAGAGTTATAAATGGCCTCACACTGTTGTAAGAAACTGAGATGTAGCTTGGAGTTGGAGTCTTGAATTTTCTTTTGTTTCCAGTTTTAGGGAGAAAGACAAGCTCATTTTCTGTGACCTGCCAAGACAACTTGGGACATGAAAACTGACCTTGATTCCCCTCCTATCTTATTTTCTTCAAAGGAGCAGCGCTTCTGAAAGCTTTGCTAGTGTGTGTGGGTTTTGTGAAGGAACAGGAGTGTTCCAGTGGTGGGTGGAGTACAGACACTCAGCACGTGGGCACACACACCCACCAAGACAGGCAAATTCTGAATCGATGCCACCCTCACTCAGCCATCAGCCTCGACTCACTGAATGGCCTTTGGCTTGGCCATTCACTCCAAGGGAAGGAATTTAGCTGCACTGGCTTTCTTGGTACCAGCTGCTTTGTCAGGGAAGAAAAAAATTTACTGCTTTTGTTCTGGGTGGCAAACACAAAATTCCAGAATAATTACACCTATTGTTTGAACAGCAGGAACAAAATGCATCTTATCGGTATTTGCAGATGGAGTGGTTTGTAAGATTTTGATCTCTAGCTTAGTTTTAATTAATTTTTTTATCTATCTCAAAGCTGCCCAGGTAGCTACAACTTTCAGGTTGGCTGGATAGAAGGAACTGTAATTACTGAACATATAAAGATTTTTGATCCATTCTACTTGCAATTTTATTTTCACCCTCTAACTATAAATGAGGAGCATGCAAGCAAACTGTTTTGAGTCTACAGCTGCAGGCCAGATATATTGTAATAAGAAACTGACCTAATTCCACTAATCTCAAAGGAAAGGCCCTTATTAACCTTCATGGGCTTCCACTGGCACAACGGAAGCAATTGTATTTAGATGAATAGAGCAAGGTTTTCCTTTTCATTCCTGTCTAAATCATGCTTTTCATAAACTATAGATATATTTTGTGTTAAAAATAAGGTTGAAGAACAGGACAGTTTTACTTCAAAATCTAAACAAGGCTTACGCAGTTGTACCTTTGAAACCACTCTTTTCTGTGATTGCAGGTAACCATTACTCAGTGAAAAAATGTCATTCAAGTCAACTTCTATCTAGGTATCAAGTTCAGGATTCTGCACAAATACCTTGTGGGCATTTCTCCTCTTTCGCTGAAATAAATTTGTACTGACACCTAAAAAAGCCTACCATCTGCTGGGAGCAGGTGAACCCTTATTATTCCTTACCTGAGATGAGCAGGCATTTAAAATTCATTTTTCCATGAACGTTCTTCACGTTCCTTTGGTTAGCGAGCAAAGCAAAGACCATGTCACTGAGAAGGTCAAGAGCTGTCTAGTGAATACTCTTAACATTAGCAGAATAATTGGGCCTGGAATATTACAAAAGGTCTGGCACAGAGAAGAAAGAAAAAAAAAAACTAAGAAAATTTCACTCTTCTTTGCCACCTGTGGAAGTCTCAAAGGTGTCAGAAATTACATAATTGAATACACCAAAAAGTTAGATTTTCAGCTTTCAGTTTAGAGCCATCACTTGCAAGAAAACAAACTGTTTGGTTTGGGTCTTGATCTTCTTAATGAGCCCAAACCTACCAGAGATTCTTATCTGAAAGTCTTTTCCTGTACAAAGTGTTGATAGCTCCTGCCTTAGCAAGCATCAAGTAGATGTAGTCTCTATCAGCCTCCACTTCCTTATTCTGAATAGCCTCAGTTCCCATCAATAATGCAGTTCCATCTGCTTTCACTTGCTCTGTCTTTATTTAGGAGCGTGACATTACTATTGTCTTACACAAGCTGTATCCTCAGGAAGTGTAATTTGTCATCAAGGAAAAAAAAATAAAATTCAAAGTCAATCCAGCATCAAAGCATCTCCAAAACTGCACTGAGCTATGCCGCCTGTGCAGAAGCGACTCAGAGCAGAGAGCCACAAAAGCTTTATTGCTTTGCCACAGCACAGAGTCTAAAAGGCAGCACATGCCTGGAGGCGAGCAAGGAACCTGACGAGGAAGCACTACCAAAAGCACATGGGAGTGCCACAGAAATGTCTTCTCAGGAAACACCAAAACACGAAACCTTTCTCAGGGGCTGCATGAAGGAACCATATCAGAGTTGTTGTGAAGGGTTTGGTCCCTTCTGCAGTCACTGCTGAAAGAAGAAGAGTGCTCTTTAAGAAATTTAGCAACATTTTGAGTTACTGATACCAGTTCCCTTAAAAATCAGCCACCCTGACCAATCTGAAAATGCACGAGGAAGTCTTCCCATTTAGACAACCTGAATCCATCTTGCTCTAGCTAGGATCTTTCCCACATTCTATTAAGGCAAGTAATATTTCCTAATTACTCTTGCTGGTCTGAATAATTAGGACTTCATTCTTTTCATGAAAAGTTCTCCAACATGAGTGAGCAAAGTGAGTTAATGCCAATTAACCTGCCTTTGAAGTGCTCTATTATCAAAGCACATGCTTTCAACGCATCTTGAGATGCAGCCCCTTCCTTCGTACAGTTATTGACTTCAGTGCCATGAAAAGGTTCAATTCCACAACAGGGAGGGGCTCAGACAGCATTAGCTGGCAGCAATCACTGAACGCTGCTCTGAACTGTATTTGGGTTTCTTATCTGTTACACAGTCTCACTGGCTTGTAATCCTCTCTAGGCCCTTCTGTTTAACCTGCAGCTGAAAAGAATCGCTCCTTCTCCTGGAATGCAAATGGTTCACCGTGGCACAGGTGCCCTCCCCACATTCCAGCCATGTGCATCAGTTATCATTTTCTATTGCAGCACAACGGGGCAAGAACAGCCTTTATTAGTCACCAGACAGCACACCTGTGCTTGATTGCCAAGTGAGAATTTGTGTCAGGTCACCATCCCACACTCATAAATTCTGGGAGGAGACACTATACCAAACCTGGCCATTCATTTTTCATGAAAATAGTTCTTAATTTTTATTTTCTCATATATCTCTACCCAGAGTGAGAAAACACGTGAGTCTCACAGCTCATCCTGACCTCACCACAGCTAAAGGATGCTGTGACACAGTTCTGCTGAAGAGAAGGGCTTCACTATTCCTAGCAATTAAGCACCAGAAAAGAGAAGTACATGAAAGTAGATATGGAAGGCTATAAAGAAACCCTATGGATTTCCAGAAGTTTTATTTTTCTGTGGTGCTGATGACACTATGCAGGGAGTCATACTTTTCCAGTAAATGTCATCTTTAATTCTCTCAGGCTACACATAACACTGGAAATCCCCAGGAGCACTGCAAACTGAGGCTAAAAATCCTGTTCATCACACTAAGACAGAAAATGCCCCCACATACATTTACCAGGCTCTGCCCTGCACTCTGCCCAGGAACTATCTGAGCTACAGCCCCTAGAGCCAGCAGGGCCAGCTGTGTCCTTATGTATTTATGTATTTTTGTCTTTTAAAAAATTACTCCTGGTAATCAAACTGATCAAACCGGTGCTCTCAAAATATTTCAGAAGAGACAAGATAAATGTTTATGCCATTCTGAAGTCCCCAGTGCAGGATGCTGGCTGTAGATGACACTACCAGGTGCTGAAAATGCTCTGCCAGTTTCTCCAGTTGTTTCTAGACCTGCTCTGGATCATGTGCCAGCTGCCTTACACTGAATCCTCAATTTTGATTTCCTGCCTAATTGCTCAATTCAGCATTCATTTGCTACCAGAGTCTGCCCTTTGCCAGGCAGACTCTGGTGGCAAATGAATGCTGAATTCATGCAATTCTCCTTAACTGGTAGAACTGGTTGAACAAACAACCCATAACTCACATTTCCACACCTAAAATGCCCAGTCTGATCCAGAGAAATATGTAAAGATCCTATAATACTAATTTTT